>NC_079903.1:16043739-16293563 GCF_024868665.1 Triplophysa rosa | reverse complement strand
GATAGATAGATAGATAGATAGATAGATAGATAGATAGATAGATAGATAGACAGACAGACAGACAGACAGACAGACAGACAGACAGACAGACAGACAGACAGACAGATAGATTTATTTATTAGAATAGGGTAACAATTAGACTTTTCGAAATGACGTAAGGGGGAAAACTGGGAAAGACTGACAGGAAATAAAGTGTGATGGAAACAGAATGAGTCAGGAGGTGCAGACAGTGCATGTGAACTGCAGGAGACAGGATCATGGGAGAAATGAGTGATGAAGGTGGAGAAAATTAGAGTTCAGTGAATTCTGAAACAGGAAGCCAGCACAACATTTGCATTCGGTTCTTAATGAACCAAGGTTGTTGCTCTCATCTCACAGTATTTGCCAAGTCAAACAGAAAAGGAACATCACATAATATTAAAAATGCTAACCTGATGTTGAAAATAAAATGGTTGGTCTTTAGCTAGAGACTTTAGAAGGCTGCCAACATTCTCTTTTGGTTTATTTTCCCACATGTACCATGACTGAATCGGCTCAGAAAAAACAAAACAAATTACACTCTGATTATACTCAATGCTCTTTAAATCCCTCTCGAGTCCAGCTTGAAAACATTTGATTTCATGCTAGAACATAATGCAATTACCACAGCAATCAAGCATTTGCTAAAAACAGGAAAGAGCAATCACCTTCTGAAATTTAAGTTGGCATAGAGTCAAGGTGATTTACATTACAACATTTACAACTGCTGACTTTTTTCACTTATTCAAACCCAAAGATTGAGTTAAAGATAGTGGCACTAGCAATGCCAACGTCACAGGTTCGATTATATGCTGAATGCACCGCAAAGCCTTTTTGCATAAATGTAAATATGTGTTTCTGCACACAGACAGCTAAGCCGAGGTGACGCACGGGACATGGCACATCTAGGGTGCATAAAAATGGTGATTCCAACCGGTCTGTGACACACTGACGCCAGTAACAACGGCAATAATCGATAAGCTCTATGCAAATTGAGCCCCCCACTGTGTCACGAACCGCTTTGTGTGTTTCACATGAGTCACACGACATCTGTGTGTTTACGTGTTAGTGTGTGTCTGCGCAGTCAAATCAGTTCTTCATTAATGATTAGACAGTGTTTACACTAGGGCCGCTGTTGCCGATAAGCATGCCAGCGGTGGAGCAGGGCTGCACTGACCAGACAGCCACCAGAGGAGCTCAGTGAGACTAGAAGTGAATGCTAGTTAATGAGTTGTCCCCTCCTGAGATTTTTTTCTATATAAGATCTGACCTGGTTGACCCTGATCTGGGGAGTATGGTGATTTAGCTTGACCTCTCTCTCTCTCTCTCTCTCTCTCTCTCTCCTCTTCACTCTCGCTGTGTATTACAGAGATGTGAAATATCTCAAGTGTTTCTCCTTGATAGCAATACAATTAAATAGTGAGATTTTGCTTAAGTGTGCTGCTTCTCAGATGTCCAAGACCCTGTAATCTCACATGTGTGTACTCTAGAGTCAACAATGTTTAAACCAAGATAACCAAGTCTGCACCCAAAACTCAGATATTTCTATGTAAAATAAAAATTTCTCAGTAAATTATTTAAAAACCAAATTATGTTAGCTGTGACATCCACATTAACTCCATACTCTTACTGCATGTCAACACCATGTCTCAAACTTATTTTAAAGGCATTTTTAAAGAAAAAAGTTAAAGCATTAATGGCACACAGCTGAAAATGTTAAAAATAAAGGTAATGTACCATAAGTAAATTGTATGTATTATTTGTTAACAGTTAATGTATGAACTAACAATGAACAATACTTCTACAGCATTTATTATTCTTAGTTCATATTCATTTCTACCTTTACTGATACCTTTTTTAATCCACATTAACATTAGTTGATGCACACGAACAACGGTATCAGCATTAACATTTCCAAGAATTAATAAAGGCTGAAAAACTATAATGCTCATTGTTAGTTCATGTTAGTTAATGCATTTTATTATGTTAACAAATACAACCTTTTTGTAAAGTGTTACTAAATAAATAAATAAAAAATAACCTAAGAAGTAAGAAAAAACGAAATACAAGTTACTAGGCATAATATGAAAAGGAAAATGTAATACTTTTTTTGACAGGCAGTGAAGTTACGACTAAGAACATCCTCCACTGAGTTATAGAAATGTGTCCTTCACTACATACTGACCCAATTACAGTACAACACACTCCTGCACAGTCCAGAATGACAATAAAGGCATAAAGTATACATACAATGACCTACATAACTATGAACTTCACACACACACATACTGCATGGCCAGGAACCAATCTTGCAGGTCACCTAGAGTACACGAGCCAATGACAACACCAGAGCCGAGCGTAGTCTAAATCAAAGAAACAGGTCCAAGTAAAAGGACAGGAAGAGAGAAAAATTGACCCACCGCTCTTTCTCCCTCTGCCGTCTGGACTTGTGCAGTAGTCCAATGAGAATGACAGCAGCCCGAATTCCAGCTTTTTTGGAGTTCACTTTGGATTCAGTATCTGACATTCTGCCTGGTCCACAGTCTGGGCTCTCAGTCCCCGTGAAACAGACTTTGGACCAGGACTGTCCTGCGCTATTCTGGCACGACAAAGCTCTCTGCCACTGGATGTGGGACTGTGAAAATACATCTCCGTCTGTGTCCTTTCTTCTCGTGCCCTCTCTCTCTCTCTCTCTCTCTCTCTCTCTCTTTCCTTGCTTTACTCCCTCCTTCACTGGCTTTCATTGCCTGCCCCGGTCTGGATCTGATAGGCGGAATAAAAAACAGCCCCCGCCCCCAACTCCTCCCCCTCCCTTACAATGTCTCTCTCTACTGAATTTCTATCTGTTCTGTTCCTGGACTGCTTGCCTCTCCTGCCAGACCTTTCCACTGGATAACACAACACGCACTCGCTCAGTCAAAAAAACGGTCCTCTATTGCCCTCTTTTCACCCCTACACCTTGAGACCGTATTCATTTATGCATCTTTCTCAATTTGACCTTGTATGTACTCTATGTGCAGTATCCTTGACCCATGAAAATTGCATTTTTAGCATCACAATCAAGTGTTAATAATCAATCAAGTGTCAGGTGCAGCTTCACATCTAAAAAACGAATTCATGTTTTAAGATGATAAAAAACTACAATGCATATACTGTAGTTTTATAGCTTGTAAAAATATTCGCAGTGCATTATACTATACATTTTCTAAATTCACCTGGCATTGGCAGGTGTGGAAAATCTACTTTCGGACCCTCCATCATGTATCAGTGTGTGTCTGTTTGTTTGCATGAATGATGATCCAGGTGGAGATACACATCAATGATTTCCTCCCTTCGGCATCTCGTCCGACCTGTTCTTCATTTCTCTCTGTTTGTCTTTCATCTACTCGCACTGTTTACTTTCCCTACCACTACAGGAAGTTCCTCTCATGACATGTTCAGTCTGTTTGGTCAACTGAAGCTGACTCCTGCCATATATACAGTATGTCTCACTGGTTGCCCAAAGCTTTTTGTAGGTTGCTGCCCCATAATCGCCATGACCCAGGCGGACTTCTGTTTGGGAACGATTTACTATCCACTTCCACACAAACAGATGGTTCTTTGAGAGCTAGTATAAAAAGAGTGGCCAGCTGGTCTTTTCTTAATCAATAAGGATTAAGATGTTCTTTCAACATCATCTATCATGGTCTTTTCTATAAACTTTAGTTAAAAGATGGTGGGGTATTGAAATTGATGTGAGAAAATGTTTTTTTTTTGCTTGTATAACATTAAAATACATAAGTGGTCTAAACTCAAAATCTTTAAGATGGCTGCTACTTTAGGTTTCTACTACTTACATTATTATGTACGATACTGTTATTGCATATGGTATAAGAGACCACAATGCTGAAAAACTAATCGTAAATTCATAATCACAAAAACAACATTAGCTACAACAACAAGTGCTTTAAAGAGCCGTGCGCCCCTTCCCCTGTCTCTGCCATCCATGGTAACATTGCCTCCGATTCCCAAAATCTGCCACATGGATTCCTGTCCCCACGGCAACCCTGAGTTTTCTCCGAGGAAGGGGCTGGATGGCAAGCAAGCTTGCTCATGTGTTGAGCACGAGAGATGTGGTATCTGTATCTATGGAGAGGTGGAATGAATACATGAGATGTCTGGTAGTATTCTCTGAATGAGAATGAAAGAGGACAGACACAAAGAGAGCAATCCTTCTGCAAAGAACTGAGAAGATCCAGGCTGAAGCCTTCAGAGAGACACAAACACAAATGCATGAGCAAACAAACACATCCCCCCCTTTATCGCACATGCACACAAAAACATGCACTCCCAATGTCCCTCGACACACGCACGCACACACACACACATATCTCCGTGGGGACAGTCCATAGGCGTAATGTTTTTTATACTGTACAAACTGTATATTTTCTCCCCTACCCTTAACCCTACCCCTAAACCTAAAGATCATAGAAAACTTTTTTGCATTTTTAGATTTTTTAAAAATATAGTTCTGTACAATTTATATGCTTTTTTGCCCATGGGGACCTCAATTTTGGTCCCCACGGTGACACGAGTCCCCATGTGTTGGTGTGCATTCAGGTTTGGGTCCCCACCGGGATATAAAAACATGAACGCGCATACACATACACACACACGCACACACACGCACACACACGCACACGCACGCACACGCACACACACACACACACACACACACACGCACACACACACACACACACACACACACACACACACTGTGTAAATACCCTATAGGAAATCACACAGATTCTTCAAACTCATCCAAACATCTGCAGCAGCACACAACACACACCTCTCACACCTTTGCAACACACTTCCCAAAGGTCTTAATTCAGGTGCAAAAACACACAGAGACACACTTTGGCCAACTCAAGGTGAAACAGGGCCCACGAAATGTCTCCAGTGACAAACATGCGGCAAGCGACATCACGTAACCAGCACTGCGTCGGTTATCTGAAAATATGACATCACACAAAGACAAATCCTTACAACATCAATCGCTGGTGCAAAATAATAGCAACATTTTAACTCTATGTAATGGTGAAGTAAGAATGAGACAAGACAAGGTGCCGGAGAGTGCAGCTGATTGCAAATCCAAAGCAAACACAGCAGACAGAAATAGCCGAGCACAGCACAGGAGAAGCATGTGGCTCTGGAGCTCTGCCCTGCCACTAGAACTCCTTAATGAGCTTGACGCAATATCAGTGTGTTTCACATGCTTTAACACAAACACACAAGCTCACGGACACAGGGTCATTCACAATCTCTGAAACGCATGTGTACTTGGCAGTTCCAGTTCATAAAAAGCCACTTACACACACCTACTCCTGGATCACAGCATCTTGCTGATATAACTAGCTTATCATAAAAGAAAACGTGTGTAGCTTTATGTACCTTTTAATGGGTTTTAGCCATTGCTTTTCTTAGCTTTGTGTACTGTGCTTATTGTTGACTCTTATGACAAAACATTAAAAGCTCCCTTATGTGTAAGTTGTGATGAATAAAAGCGCCATTGTTTATGTTCAAATTATGTTAATGTTATGTTCCTGTAATAAGTAAGTACGTACAGCTGCAGGAAAAAAATACCAGATTTTCCTTTAATCAGTTTTTCTGCATGTATTGTGACAAATCCAGTCCAGGTTGTGTTGAATTTCGATGGAAACAAGCCCAAGAAAGGACTAGATACTCAACAGCAATGCGAAAAACTGAGAGAATGCAAAAATGCATGAAATAGTAAAAAAATCTGACTTATCACAACATATATTCATTTTTGAATTGATCCTAAAATACACACAGGAAAAAAATTGGTATTGTATTGTTTAAAGTATTGAAGATCTGCAAACATTGCATCTTTTTTTGTATTTTTGACCAGTTTGTCCCATTTAAATTTTCTGCACATAAATGCAAATAAAGACTTTGTATTCATTTGGAATTTGGAAGAAATTCCAAATTCTGCATCACTAGTTCACAGAATAAAACAGAATTGATCGTTTTACTTAAACACGTACCTAGAAATAGTGAATTCAGAAAAACTAAGTAGTCTCAGTCTCCAGTAGTCTCCTAATATATGAAGAGTTTGGTTCCAAAATGAGATAACTCCATTTTTTAAAAATTTCAAAAATCATGTTTTTATTATGTTATCATGTATCATGTTTTATTGTGTTAGATTTTAAATAAGAGAATCTGTTAAGATTCTCCTTATGTGTGTGCTGCAACCAGAATTTGAAATCTGTCAGGATTTTAAAACTCCTGTAGTCTGAGCCAGGTTTAAGATTTTAAATAAGAGAATCTGAGAGATCTGTTAAGATTCTCCTTATGTGTGTGCTGCAACCAGAATTTGAAATCTGTCAGGATTTTAAAACTCCTGTAGTCTGAGCCAGGCTTTAGTTAGCTATTTTTTTTAGTTATCATGACTTAAATCAAAACAAACCAACTGCAGTTTGATTGATATTAATTGGAATGCACAATAAAAAAGTTAAAAAAAGGAGTTATCTCATTTTGGAACCAAACTCTTCATATATTAACATAGATGAAAATATACATATTAATACAACATTGTTGTTCTAAACGCCTGTTTGCGCAAATGTATTTACAAGGTGCAGTATGTCAATGTGAAATAATGACAGCTCTCTGGAGTAATGTTAGCAAGGCCAAGCATCCAATTTACAATCATGACACTTCAAACATTCTTCAGAATGAAGCTTGTTGTCTTTTTCAAAGCTTTTGAGATTACCTCCTATTGACTGTGTCGACAGCATATGTATGCTGCGTTTTGCCAACAGTAATTTGAATAATCGATAGGCTACAGAGCACTTATAATCACACATATTACAAAGATTAGTGTAATTTGTGCATGCATGTTTTCACAATATATCTTTGTATTGTGAGATTGTAGCACTGAAAAAAAAAAAGCACATAGCAGCATAAAAGCAAGACAATATATGCGCTAATAATTTAATATCCACAAGTCATAATAAACAGAATAAAATAACAGCTAGAGGCTATGAAAATTCATTTCAAAGTTAACTTAAGTGCATAAACTGGTCTATTGGGTTTAGTACAACATATTTTGTGGCACTTGGTATGCCTGCTATTCACTAATGATTGCAAGCCTGAATTGTTTTAATGTATCACATATTTGGCCCATTGGCTCAGTGAGTACTGCATTGAATTTCTTGTTTTTACTTTAAAGGTACACACTGTTCTCACAATATAACAGCACACGTGCATATTTAACATGAATTAAGGTATTTTGTTTTGGGGGGCTTGAAGTGTGTCACATGCTCTCTGCAATTGTGTTTGTTACACCAGTTGACTGTTTGCACTGTCACTTTAGTCAAGAAGCAGAGCAAGATGAGAAAATGCAAATGTTATGTAAATTGAAGCTCAAATTGAGCGCAACCTTTGTAAATGTCATTGATGTGTGGAGCGATAACTTCAGCGGAGAAATCTTGAGGCAAAATTGCTTTCTAACAGTATCAAAGCCTTCATTTATTAATACACAAGCGATACACTGTCTATTTTAACCTTCATCTGGAATCTACAGAACCTGATCTCAGAAATAACTCAAAACAGTTCTTCCTCTGCCCGTGTACATGATCAGGAAGATAACAGATAACAAAATTAAACTTATAAATGCATGCTTTAAGTATATGGTGCCTGGAGTTCACCATATTGTCAAGCTATTCCTTTTTGCCAAAACACTAGAGTGAGTATAGCGTCACAAAATGCCCAAAGAGTGTAAATGCACAATTTTCTTTCCAAACCTTAAATGACCCTTGAAAAGTGCATGCTGTGGATGTTGTAAACTGTGTCAGAACTTATTCCCAAATAAAACCAATGCTTGTTAGTATGAATAGGTGCATTTTCTCCAACGTAAATTAAAGTGATAGTGAACTAGTGACATAATCATCATTTATTCATCCTCATTCTAAATCTGTATATGACTGTATATTTTTAGAATACAAAAGAAGATACATTGAGAAATGTCTCAGTGGTTTTGTGTCCATACAATAGAAGTTAATGGGGGCCAATGTTGTTTGGTTACCAACATTCTTCAAAATATCTTCTTTTGTGTTTTGCAAAAGAAAGTCATACAGGTTTGAAATGACAGTGAGTAAATGAGAAAAGATTGTTGGGTGAAATATCCATTGAGTCCTCAGCAATCAACAGTATCTTAGGGAGGCGGAGCTTAGCAGAGGGTCAACTGGCAGCATGTCACTGAGTCAGGCATTGGTCATTTGAGGTAACGGTAAGTTACATTATGAAACAACCCCCAAGGCTCACACATTATAACATCCAGAGATTAAACTTGAGGAATGAAACACCTGGTACCTTCCAAGTAAACCCCTCTGGAGCCGTGTTTTTCCACACCACTCTGCTCAGGGTTCACAAGCGTCAGAATCTCATTCTCACAGCTCATCGTTTTACGGCAGCTTCTAACTTCACGTTTAAAGAAAAAAATCACCACAGTAATTATTAAGACCCCACCGCCCCGTCACAGGACATCCAGGACACAGCTCGGCAGATCATCTATCATTTGCAAGTGTCTGCACCCTGAGGATGGGGATTATGACAGCTGGCTCTTCTCTGTCTGAGGTTAACGTGACAAATGTTTCACTTATAGAAGTTCTGCAACCCTGAGAGGACACAGAAATATGACAGAAGAGTCGGTTAATGATCACTACACTATAAATGAGCGTCCAAGTGAGCATTTTGACAGATGTACTGTATGAGAAAAGATGGGGAGTCCGGAGGTCTTTTCAGAGGAATAAAGTTAATATTTCATATTTATATATTTGTACACTATATACAATCATATATAAGCTTAAATGGACTAAAGGAACAAATAAATCATTTTAAATCTATTATCCATTTTCCAGAAAAATACTACAAATATTGAGAACTTACACAAAATGCAACTAAATTCTTTCTTTAAAAGAATAGTTCACTTTCAAAATGAAAATTCTGTCATCATTTACTCACTCCGTTGTCATTTTAAACCAGTGTGATTTACTTTCTTCTGCAAAACACAAAAGAAGATCTTTTGAAAAATGTTGGTAACCAAAAGCCGCTGGTCCCCATTGACTTCTATTGTACGGACACAAAACCAATGCAAGTCAATGGGACAACAGTTTTCTGTTACCAACGTTTTTCTGTTACCAACATTTTTCAAAATATCTTCTTTTGTGTTCTGCAGAAGAAAGAAAGTAATACAGGTTTGAAATGACAAGAGGCCGTGTAAATTTTCATTTTGAAGGTGACCTATCCCATCAATGAGATTGCACTGACTGACTTTTGCAAATATCCATATTCATTCCTCACACACTGTCCATTTTACTCTCTGCCCGACTTATTGTCCCTTTTTGCTTTGCTGTGACACAGTGAACCAAACCCAGACTCCTCACCCCCCCAACCCTTTCTTCCTCTTCTCCTGCAAATGTCATTTATTTAATTTGAGTCATAAATCAATTTGGCTCCGTCCGTCTGTTTGTGAAGAGGGTTGACAAAGCTTGGGCTGACAATTGTATAGCCCCTTCCCCGATTCCCCTAAGAGAAGGGCGGTGCTCGCTGGAAGAGAAGCAGAACGACAGAAGAGTCTGATAGGAGGATGCGATTGAGATGATAGAGAGCAATACAACAACAGGACAGCCCGTGAGGTACCCATGATGAAAAGCAACAGAGAGAAAAGGCAATAATAATAGCATGAACATTAAAAGTGTTTAATGTACAAGCAAGCAAACTGCTTTTTTCTTTTGCTCTCCCTCTGTCTCGTATATGACGCAGGCAGCAGACAAACACAGCAGCTACGTTTAATAGTTATTTATGAGTAAAGATGTGAGGCACATTCAATTTATTTGAAAGCATAGCTGATATAAGGAGAGTAAAACAGAAAGGGAAGCAACGGCACAAAGAAAGGAAAGCAAAGGACACCGGAGATCAGAGTCAATTTAGCAAATATGATCGAAATTGAGGGCACGTCCCATACGGTGTGTATCTTACTGAAAAGAATGCTGTGCCTTTATGTGACCAGGTTGTAGAAAAATACAAAGACGCATTTGAAAACTTGGTTTTCCTGTGTGTCCCCTGTTCAAATGAATAGATTTAACGCAAACTCTAGTGTATAGGTGCCCTTAGATGAAGAAGGGCATTAAACCCCCCTCCTGTGCAAGTGACACAGCAGCTGTCTATTGTTAGAAAAAGTGGAACCATCCCTTGTTTTAATGGGCAGCCAGCTGTTGGTTACACAGGCTTAAACTCCGTATGTCAGTCCCTGCGGATAGATTTTGGGACTCCACCTCTAAGCAAAATGATTCTCCATTAATGGCCATTTCATACTATCCATGAATATTCAATTATATTACATTAGAAATAGGTGAATTTTTGCAGGGTGCCTAGAATGTAAAATAAACACAAAGTTCATATTTATGGATGACTGGCTATAATATACTCAGGTGTGCTCCAGCCAAACAACTGCCTTTAAGATGCATGGGAATGCTAACAGGTAGCTCTCTCCGGGTATTATAAACTCTCTTGGTTGCTTACATGACCAGCCTCCACCTCAGGGGCTTTGAGCAAGAATCAAGAGCAAAGATGCTAAAGCTAACAGCAACCTTTCCACACCATGCTCCACTTTTCCTCCTTGTATTTTTCTGTTTTTTATCCCTTTCAGATGCTAACACCCTCTTTCTCTGGTAGCAGTGGCCAGCACTCTCATCAAAATTAATTTTTCCGTTCTCACCGCTAGCACTTCCATCAATAAAAGGGATCCTTGACACGCTGTTATCTTTCACATCACCGCAGTGGTTTTTCATTTTCGTCAGACTTTATTTGCGCTAAGTCCCCGGGTTTAGGGATGTCAGGTCATTTGCGCGTTCTCGCCAACGCTCAACATCAGCGTGGCTCAGGTTCTCTTGAAGGAAACGCTTCAGTACGTCACGTGAGACGTGAGAATTGAACTCAAAACAAAATCTGACTGACAGCTCACCCATCCACAACGCTAGAAGCTTAAGCGTTACGGGTGACTTATTTCTGCAATATTACTTTTACCCACCCACATCTCAAGGACAGTCGCCCCCGATATGAAATCAATCATAGCAAATGCGATAGATGATGACGACCAGCTAAACGTTCTTCTCAAGATCTCCGCTCTGCCCTGGTGGAGGTCTCGCTTACCCTATACCTATTCATCCCGAGTCCTTTCGGGCAGGGCCGCACCACGAGCCGCACACCCAATGGACTCTCCGCTTCTTTATGGCCCTTAAAAGCCCCATTAAAATCAAGCTGCCAGATGGTGCCCTTATCGGAGCGGCAGAAAGCTGCAATGGGGGCCGTGGAGTAGTAAATATTTGTCAGTAGCGGAGGGAAGCTGCGTGAGAACGGAGATCTGCGGCGGAGGAGCGGTCTTCATCACAACACGCCTTCCCTCGTACGTCTTGGGCAGATTTTGGCAGCCAGTGTGTGTTTGTGTGGAAGCGAGATGGAGGAAGGTAGAGGGAAATAATAAGTCTACAGTGGGTGATGATCATCAAAGCATCTGTGGATGTGAAGCTAATAACAAAAACACAAGCTGTTTCTGCCAGACCGATGCCAAATGAGTCTCGCTCAAAACAGCTGAAATGAGCAAAGCCAAAACATCTCACAGCCCAAACATCTCAAACTTTAGCAATGTCAGTCACGACTAAAGCAGGTGCTTTCAATCCACTATTTTCTAATGATGAACAAAGGCGGTCTCATTATGTGCATCTCTCTCTTGGCAACAAACCCTCTCGCGGTCTGGAATGTTTTACAGTCTCTGATGTATTGCTACACTTTCGTCATGGCCGTAGAGACTGTCATATTATCAACATGCCATCAACAAAGCCGTATTCTTTACTGCTATCCGATCATGTGACCCAGAAACTGGAAAATCAAAACAATGTGATGAAATTATTGATGAATGACTCTAAATGAACAGGCAAGAAAAGTTAATCAAAATACAAAAAATAACAATATGACCAATATAACAAAGTTATATTGGGAGTAGGCTACTTGCAGCTCAACAGGTAGAACATGGCACTAGAAACAGTATAGCCGTGGCATGGGTTAAACTCTCTCAGGGAAAACACATTGATAAAATAACCTTGAATGCACTCTTAATGAGAACAGTTGGATAAAAGTAAACCAATAAATACAAGTTTAAACATTCTCTTCCAGAGAAATGAACCTTCTACAACAAGGTTTCCCAAACTAGGGTTCGCGAGCCCCTCATGAGGTACACTACGTCTACCAGTGCACTAGTTTTTTCCATTACTTGAAAAAAATGAAAAAGCAAAGAAATGTTTAGAAGTTAGGTAAAATACTACTAATAACATAAGTTAAACATGCAAATGTGCTATTAAATTATTGAAATATTTACTTCCTCAGGGGGAGTAGCTCTCAGAGGGTACTTCAAGTAAATGCTTTAGATCAAAGGGGTTCGGCTGACAAAAAAGTTAAACCCCTGAAAACCCCTGTTCTATAACATTGCCACCGTGCGGACAACTATGAGAAAAGTTAGTTTACATATACAAGTCTAATAGTTGAATCTCTGCTTCCCTCTAGTGCCAAACAAGTGTTAGATCTCAGTAAACACCATTATAAAAACATTACACAAGTTATGCAAATCAAGCTAACCCTGTTCTCGTTTATTTACAGAGATTGTGTACATATCCATGAAGGCGAATTATAATAAAAAAATATTACAATAAAAAACAGCAGAAGGTCACAAGGAAGTTATGCTTTGTGACATTTAACATTTTCATACGGTAACAAACGGATCTCCATACAGTGTTGAGTCATGTGTGTGTGTTGTTGCTCTCTGCTCTTATATCTAATGGGTAATTGTGGGTCTGTGTCTCTAATTGCCTCCTGTAGGATTACAGCCATGATCGAGACAGCTGCAGATGTGACTGGAGACCCAGCACTATCCCAGAAGGCACTGCATCTCAGCTGTCACACCGATCTCACATCAACACAGCCCCACAATCCCTTTCTGCACATACAGTAACTTTCAGACTCCAAACCAAAACAGATCATTTCAAGTCTATAATCTCAAACAGCAGATGGTGGGATAGAGGAAAACCCAACACCAAATGAGTTTATAGATAAAGGACAACAGTCTTTTAGGGCGAGTTAATGTCACGGATGTCAGCGGTACACATCACCCCTGTAGAACAGACTGTTGTCTCCGATATTAGCTGGTATTGAGGGGACATAATTAAATCACAGCGCTGGCGACGTGATCATTTGTGACAGCTGAAACTGCTCTTCAGGCGCCGTCTCATTTAGGTGTCAGACAATTTACCTCCAGCTAGAAATCAAGACGGTGATCTACTGCTATGTATGATCCAATTGAACTAGGCATTTGATTTCAACGCAAGCGTTTATCTCCATTTTACTTGCATAAAAAATCAAGTTGCTTCGAAATGGAAATGTCCCAGATGGATAGGTCTGAAATGTGAACTCAAATAAGATCTCTGTTTCTCCCAGACACATAAATTAAATGGGGATCTAACGGAGACTTCAGTCTGCTTCTTTTCAGATATTCATCTTGAGAAAAAGACTTCAGTAATTTTTCGTATCATCCAGGGTTATAAAAGACGTACTAAAGTGAAACATGTTGTGCTTAGATTTGCCAAAAATACCAATACCAAGTTTTCTCTGAATGCAAATCAACATCAACTATCTCAGATCGATTTCTATCTTTTCTACATACACAGAAAACGATGCAAACAACTGTAACAAAAGTAATATTGTAATATAATGAAACCGCTCTTCTTCCCAATATACCCAAACACAAAACATGGGCAACAACAACTTGGGACTAAAATAAGCATGCAAACAAAGTATAACAGTCAAAGCTCACCAGATTTTGCGAGGCATCTTAAGCAGTGAGAGGTGCACCAGAAATACTCTCCTCACTCTTCTTCCTCTCTCTGTTTATGCCCGTTTCTCTCTCTCTCTTTCTCTATTTCTAAATCATATTCACACAACACGAAGCTTTATTACATAAACAAAAGCACCTGCATAAACAGGCACTGATTATGCTTCTCTAATGCAGCCTTTTTTCCTTTACATGAAGAGTGCCGTCCATTCACTTTGTAGATGTGAGGAGAGTGGGGGGTTCTTGGCTAGAAAATGCCCCCTGAAGCACAGCGTACACAGACAACCAGCCCAGACACACTGACCCGTACTACACACATCTTCCTTTGCAAACTGATTTCCATGGAGACCAATATAAATAGTATGCAGCAATATTAGGGATTGTTATTCCAGACAGAAAAACAACCCACAGGAAGAAATATGATGACGGCAAAAATGAATGAGTATGTGCACACGTGTACACAAAATAATTAAAATATACTGTCCCCCCAAACACACCTCTTTGTCACAAAGGCCACCTGGGTTTACCCACAACAGGGGTCTTTGATGTCTGTCCATCTCTGTCTATATTGAGCTCACAATTATTGTCTCCAGTCCAGACGGGCTGATAGACACTTGAAGGTTGAGACGGTCATAAAGAACTGGCATGAGTGATGAATCAAGCTCTGACTGTCCTAACATTTAATGGTTCTTTAATCAAACATTATCGAAATAATCATTCAATGAGAACAGTTCCAATCGGACTACTGAACACAAACATGCACAAAATCCCACAGAATGTGTTTAGTTACTTAAAGGTACAGTTTACACAAAAATAAAAATTCGGTCATCATTTACTCACTCTCGAGTTGTATCTGTATAGATTTCTTTGTTCTGATGAACACAGAGAAAGATATTTGGAAGAATGCTTGTAACTAAACAGTTCTTGACCACCATTGATAGAAGGAACAATGACAATGGTAGTCAATAGTGCCCCAGAACGGTTTGCTTTCCTAAATTCTTCCAGATATCTCATTTTGTGTTCAACAGAACAAAGAAATTTATAAAGCAATTTTTCCTAATATGGTAGTCAATAGTGGCCAAGAACTGTTTGGTCACAAGCAAACTACCAAATATATTTCTTTGTGTTCATCAGAACAAAGACATTTATACAGATTTCGAACAACTTGAGGGTGAGTAAACAGATTTTTCATTTTTGGGTGACCTGTTCCTTTAATATCAACACATTTTGGCCTTAAAATTAAAGTGTCATTGAGAGAAAAGGAGATCACGGTTTTCTTTTAATAACATGCAGTAAGAAATAGTAAGTGGTTTATTCTTTGTAGTCATGAAATGAAAGATCCTCTCCTGAATCAGAACACAGGTGCTCACAGGAGACGCATTTGCTACCAGGTGTAAATGGCAATACGTTTCACCTGAGCACTTGTCCTCACCCAGAGGACAGATCTTAATGTAAGATGTAAACAGGCGGCTATCCTGATTTTGACAAGTGGTTGATGTCCTAAGGACAACATCATGTTGACCCTGGGACAACATTTAAATCAACCAATCAGATTTCAGAAATAAGTTTACAGTTTATTTTAAATTTAATTTTACAACCAGAATTAGGTGCTTTTCTGGTTGATCTGGTTAGGGCTGAGGTTTGGTGTGGGTTTATGTTTTATTTATAAAAATGTTGTCCATAGGTCAACAAAATATGTTGCCCTGAGGACATCAACCACTTGGCAAAGTCAGGTCGAGCGTAAACAGGCCTTGTGATGAAGACTGTAACATCTGCATGAATACACCAAAATGTCTTCATAAAGATTAGCATGCTCTTTAACGTGTGAAATGATCACTGGATGTATTGATTGAATAATCAGGCATCTCATTAGGAGAGAGGACAGGATGGATTTATATTCGCTTTACACTCACCGTGCCCTCAGGGCTGCAATGCTGGACTTGTCAATCCTGCAGGGCAGGAGAGAGAGAAAAAGATAAGTTAATGCTACAGTCCAGTGCTTGAGACAAACAAAAGCATCCTGTTTGAACACATGCACCTGTTGTCCATCTAAAAACACGTCTTGTCAAAAAAAAACACATTAACATTTTTTCTTTTCTTGAGACCATAAACAAAATCACATGATATTATGCAATATCTATTATTAAATAATAACACTTCATGTTTGATGGTGGCAAATAAATCCTATACCTGTCACAACCTTCTCTTATAAAATAGCATTTAAATCATAGTTAAAGATACAGTTTCCGACAAAAGTATTGTTTAGTGTAAAACATGTTGAAGATTCTCAGACAGGCTGTCATACACCATTAACTCACAAAAGCAGTTCACCCAATTTTCACCTTCCTCCATTGACATTCATTAAATAAAAAGGCCTCTGGTCTCTTTCCCTACATACTGCAGCCAGCCTTATGCTTTTTTTTAGCTAAGCCTTTTGATTTTCCTCCTTTTAGAATAGCCAATAGCGTTTAATTTACCTCACAGCCTGGAATTCAATGAGAAGTGCAGAGTAATGTCAAAATAATTGTATAATGCTTCTACCTTCTAAATACAAATTTTGTCAATGCTTTAATAACAATATTTTAAACATATCCTTAAATTGGTAGTTCAGCCAAAAATGAAAATTTTGTCATCATTTACTCATCCTCATCCTGCAGTACACTAAAGAAGATATTTTGAAGAATGTTGATAACCTAACAATGGCGGATTTACTTCTATTGTATGGACACAAAACTGATGCAAGTCAATGGATACCGCAGTTGTTCGGTTCCCAACATACCTTATAATATCTTCTTTTGTGTTCTGCGGAAGAATGTCATACATTTTTGAAATGACAAGAGGTTGAGTAAATGATGACAGAATTTTCATTTTGGGTGAACTATCCCTTTAAGAGTAACAAACTCATTCTAAAAGCCAAAAAACTTCTGAAACAGAACTGACTTTTGGACTGTGATGTTACATTGTTGAGCATTTACCGCTGTTTAAAGGTACAGTTTGTAGAAACCGCCGCTAGAGGGCGCACGATCAAAACAACAACAATGCTGTAGCTTGATGACGCTGTGAAGGAGCGTGGAATGATGGGATCTGTTGTCTTCAACTCCACCGCTTATGGCCATCAATCAGACGGGAACGAGAAATCATGTTAGCGGATGAGGTAAAGTTTTATAAATGTTGCGAATAATTGTGGTCCATAAATAAGGGACTGCTCGAAAAAAGCTAGTGGCTTGCTAGACGCTAGACTCTACTTCCGCATTTGTCCAGGACACTGTTGTCATGCGGTGTCTACGTCATGAAAGGCGGTAATAAAGGGTAACGCGGATATGACGCCATTGACAGGCGACTGCACAGCCCCGTGTCACTGTTTAGAATGGCGATTTTCTCACGATTTACAAGTAGTTGGAAACATTTGAGATATTGTAAGTACTCAGCTGAACAAAATATATAACACTAGCTTAGTGGTTTTTGGATATTTTACTCCAAAATTATTACAAACTGCACCTTTAACTGGTAGTCTGTACTAATTGTGCTTCATATTTTCAGCTTTTGTGTAGTTCTACAGAGGCCTAATTATTGTTTCCATTAGGGCTGATGTAGAAAACAGCATGAGGTTTATCATTTCAGCTAAAAGGGGGATGAGCCGCCACACATGCTGGTAATTCGGGATACTGAGCTGGCAAGAGTTAGCAGTTCTGTCTGGTCGGCAAAAAAAACACATCAAGATTTCCTCAAGGAGATTCAGGGAATGGCTTCAATAGTTTATGAGATTGTACATTTCTAACATTTTGTCCATTTGAATGTGTGAACATTTACAGCCAGATGACAAAAGCGAGATGTTCCATTTCAGTCAGACGGTCAAATATCAATCATTCACCTCCACTAGTAGAAATATTGCAAAAGAGCTGACACATTCTTTTTCTCCTATTCAAATGCTACTTTCACTACTCACTGAAGTGTCTTAATGCATAAAATGTGTAGTACGTGAATCATATAAAAATGCTATTTACACTGCAGCAGGAGACAAAAAGAAAAGTTTTTTTCTGTGAAAAAAGCATTTTTTTTATTATCTGTTTCATCGAAATTGTGTCTATGCAATGAAATTTATATTGCCTTCAGTAAGTGAGACACACGACACGTAAGCAAAGGTGTGAGATATGAAAGCCAGTGGTCACAGTGGTGACGCAGTTCAGTAATCAGTGTGCATTGTCAAATACGGAAAGCTTTGTCTTTATCCATTATCAGAACATCTGCAGTGGTCCAGCACATAGCCCCGAGGTACACGGACATTAAACTCGAACGGGTGTGCATGCACATTCAAAGCACCTGCTATAAGGAACTTTATAGATACTCTTTATTCTGCAAAATGGTCTATACATAACAACACTTTCAGAAATTTAAACAACTCTGCTACAGAAGTACTTCCAATTTCATTTTTTTATACAAATGTTAGAACAACATTCAACCAACAGAACATATAATGAATTGAAATGTTAAATGAACATCTTTAAGACTGAAACAGGAAGTGCTTTTGGACCACAAGGAAAATTGTCTATATGTCTATATTACTGTTTTTCTTATAACCTTTACTTACTAAGAATAAATATTCATTATGCACACAAAATTAGACATCAAATTATATGATTTAAAAAAAACTTTTTTGGAGTGTTGTGTGGTCAAAGTCTTTTGGCCTTGCAGAAAACTCCTTTAATATATTCATACAGAACTTTTATTCACTTTTTATCTTTGCCACATGTCAGACATGCTTAAATTTTTAATCTATTAGGAAAAAAACATTCTCTTCAGATTTGTAGGATCCCCTGTTCCTGCCTCATCAAAGGTTGTGTGTCGTTCCAAAACCATAAAAATGTTCATTTTTTAGTTTTCAAATGTATTATGAAAAATAGATTTATAGATTTTTGAAAGCAAATAAAAAAAAGTTGCAAACAGACAAACTTCCATCCCAGTCTATCTTAAATAAACTGAGTTACACGGATCTCAGACTATAATTTAGTGAAGATAACAAAGATAACCAACAAAGATAACCTACCATCCAAATCCCCCAAAAGACAAACATCTCCTTTTTTTCCTGTACATACTGGTCAGAGATCTCTCTCCTTTGTCTTTCTCCAAAGACAGACAGAAAACTTCTGGTTTCTCCCAAATATTCTCTACTTTTTTAAGATGAAGCATGAGAGACAGAGGGGAGGGAATTGTTGCCACCTCCTACATGCCCTCCCCTACCCCCAACCCACCTCTTTCCCAATCTGCATGCAAGGTACCTGGATTGTGTTTAGCTCTCTCTATACTGGTAAAAATGTGTGTGCACGACTGTTTACACCACAGTGGCTACTCATTACATCCATATGAGTTCAAGCACAGGAAGTACAATATCAAATCTCAGCCATTTTTAAATATTGGATGAAGTCAGTTTCCCTCAAGTGCAAAGCAAACCTCTCTGTTCACCTGTGCTCCTTATAAACCACTGAATACCCAGGACAGCAAAACGTTTTAGTATTAAAAATAGATGTAATATTTTGAAAAGAAACCCTCACAGCACACTTGTCTCAATTTCATTTCAGCGGGAAATCACAACTGGACAAGCGTTCTCTGGTTTCCCTCTTTTGCAATTGCATTAACATCCGCTTCAATAAAATTAATGCTGGGCATGGTAAAGCATCAATATACAGTATGTGGTATTCAGTCCAGCGTCACTTAAACTTTTCTCGCCGGCTTTGTGATTCTGGTATGTGGAACGTGTTTCACAACTGGCCACTGTGGAGGCATTGATTAAAAAGAATGTTATTACGTACCGACATAAAACACACGCCCGGCCCGCACACACACAAAAATGGCAGGCATCATCTATCTAAGTGCATTGGACCTGAGCTAACAGCTGTGCCGTCACCGCAGACAGAACGCAGTCTATCAGCAGCAGACAAATCCAAGGCCGTTCCCCACGGCCAAGTCTGAAGCTCATAAACCCATGGCTCAGCGTGGGCCCAGACTGCCTGGTGTTATTTATGCCTGTATGTAACGCAACACAACGTGAAGAGTTTCAATGCTGGTACATGACAGAGATCCAAGATTATATCTGATCTGGCTTGTGTTGCATCTGATCTGGCCTTTGCATCTTGTAGAGCCATTTGGACACCTGTGGATTTTGATTCCACTGGACCTGAAAGATTCATTATCGAAAGGTTTAAAGAAATTAATTAAAAACAAGAAACAAATGAACCAATTTTTGAGTCACCAAATATTGACCTGAAACTACGACATTTTTTAAAGTTACAGTGCAATATTGATCAAATAAATACTGATTATTATTCCACACATTTGACAATTCGGGCCTTTTCACAATTTCCTCCCTTGAGACACAGCTATATTTCTTCTCATAAAAATGTAAAAATTAATGGTGTACATGTTGTGAATGAGTGATAAAAGAGGAAAGAATAAGAGAATAAGAGACCTAAGGTAAAAGGAAGCACTATAGTTGCCCCAGTGCAAGTTCTGCAATAAATTCAAGGTTAATCTTACCTTATAGAACAATGAAAAGAAGGTGATGATAAAAGAAAACTACGAATTTCACAGAGGCAGGAACTCTCTCTCTTATCCATTCATTGGAATTGCAAACTTCCTTCCTAAATCTCATTTACACTTTGAACTTCCTGTGACTCTACATGCCAGTAAGAGTAAATGTAAAACTCTGCTGCAAAAGACCATTATGCTAATTCTTTACCAGGATGTAGTCATGCAGCAGACCATATAAAGTCAAACATCCTGTAACCACCTGGAATTAAGTGCTTTCCTCAAGGGCACGATTATGAAACCTCACACATCATGATTTACCCAAGTATGTTTCTAGATTTTCTGCTTTATCCTGAAGCCTAACCATTAACTACGCATAACATTATCAAGTCAGTGTTCTCTAAAATCTGATTGGTTGATTGAAATGTTTTATAGACGTTTCAGCAGCAACAACATAAAACAAACGTTATGTGGCCCAAACCTAACTTCCGGTAGACCTCCGCAAAGAATGTATATAACTGTTGAGTAGTTTTAATGTAATTTAATATGGTTAATATACAATAAAATATGCATATAAATTCAATACAAAATAAATCGTTAGATTGTAACCAAACACAGACCGGAAGTTAACTTCGGGCCAGACACGTGCGTCCGATGAAACTGTCAACATGTTGATCCAGATGTAAACCCTACTTAACAAAATCAAGTAATTTACATTTATGCATTTGGCAAAGTGACTTGCAGTTCATTAAACAGCAATTTGACTATGCACCATATGCTGTCGTTGGGTTGGCATGACCATGCGCTCACTGTGCCTAATGGACTAAAGACTGTTTTGTGAGCTCAAGCAACCCTGAGCTCAAACTGAATGATAGGACTGTTTTCTATTCCGGCTGCTCACGTGCTAAATGAGCGGCATCAGTTTTCATTAGATTAGTGACTAGAGAGGGGGCTGTATCACACGTGCGCTCACACGATTCCTCTTATCTATGAAATTGAGCCACCAAAACCTGGAGTCAGGATAACACATTTGGTCTTTCTCTTATACCTGACTACTCTCCTCCTCTCCACACCTTTATTTGCTCTTTAGGAGGAGTTGTTGTCTTAGATAGCACAGGTACGTCTGTAAGATGTCTGTTAAAGATCTGGAAAACATCGGCTGTGTAAAAACATCTGATAAACATCTTAGGAAAAGCAGTTTTACATACATTCTAAATCATAAACATCGACCTCTTAGATGTATTGCAGATGAGCAAACAATTAAAAAAAAACGTCTTGGAGATGTATATCCAGACATCAAATAGACGTCTCCCAGATGTATGTGTGCCATCACGGTTTTCTGATTTGCCTCAACACATCTTTTTGCTAAACACAACTGTAAGAAGTTTTTCTTGAAATTGTTCGAAAAAGTTTAAAATCTCAATTTACGTTTGTAAGCAAATCTACAATAAACCTCACTCCACCTTGTTCATCTTCTCCTCTGCCCTTGACTTCTCTCTCTCAACTCAACTCCTCTCCTAATTCCTCTATCTTAGAGCGTTTCTCACATTTTGGCTTCCTGTTTTTGACTCCTTCTCTGATCCGCTCATTAGCGATGAACCGCCGCTCTCTCTTTCTCATCTATGTGCTGTGCGAGAGAATTTCGATAGCCGTGACAAAGAGCTCAGTCACTACACCCACTCGCTGCCTGCAATATTTCACACCCACCAGCGCATCAAACACATATGCATATGTGTACGCACACACAACAAATGTGCTTCTGGCTTTTACGCAATGTCTTATATAGTCAATGCTGGCCACAGCGTGAGAGACGACCCTCATCGCAGCTCTGTAGCATGTGGTTTATGAGTCTTGCTTATCTCTGCATCACGCAATCTTTACGTTTTGTCAGATGTTTTCTTGAATGTCTCAAATCTCCAGTTTCATGTCTTCTTGTTATCCTTTGCAATGCACAAGCTGAGGAGAACAGAAAAGACGCGAAGAACAGAAGTGGCGAGAAGTGATGAGAAGAGACAAAGAGTGTGAGAAGTTGATAAAGAGATGTGAACAGAATTGATGAAAAGCAATGCGAAAGTACAAATGAGAGAATGTGAAGAGATCTGAAAAGAAACGATAAGACTACAATAGACTGAGATGAGAAGCAACGCGAAGAACACATGTCTGAGAAGAGAACAAATGTGAAGAGAAGATATAAATAGAGAAATGTTGAGACTACAGGGGACGTGACTGAGAAAAGATGAGACGTTTTTTCTGCCAAAAAACAGAAGTGATGACAAGGGTGAGACAAGAAGGATGAGAAGAACGAGAAAAAGAGAAGTGAAAAGAAAAGAGATTAAAGCCGTTCTGTCCTTTTACCAGTGACTCGTTCTTTATTAAAGTTCCTTCTCTACGCTCCCTTAAGCGATAAAGAAAGGGCAGGTACGGAAGACACAGAAGGGGAGGAAAAAATGAGGTGTGAAGCGACTGCACCTCAAACTAATGAGAGACTGTGAGGGCAGAAAAAGAGTGCAATGTGAGAAAATGAGCAATGGGGAAATGATGGCATGATTTTTATTATAATAGAAGGATGAGGCCAGAACAGAGGAGAGCAGATGAGGTTGATGGGCATTGCAGGATCTAGCATAAACTACACAAGGATGTAATTATGTCATAAAGGGAAGTAGTTCACTGTGCGGAGAGGACAACAATGTGTCTCTTACAACATATATATAATAACCGCAACGTGCAGTACACCAGAATATTCTGTAACTCTAAACCCAAGATCGTATATCGCCTTCCCCCAATAACCACAACGATGATGGTTCAAACCAGAAATGTGACTGCATACATCCGAACCATCTGAAATTCGGCTAACATTTGTTGTCACATTGCGTCAGTCTTGTTTAAAGCCATTTTATCACATTGTGAGGCTCTTCGCGATCCTTGTGTTAAATAAATCCTACACAGCCGTGTAAATGAGTCATGTTTATCATCAACATACTGTTTTTATCTTTAACACTAAAGGAATGACTCACATACACAACACAAATACACATACTCAGCTATTAATTTACATAGTCATTGTAGGAGATCCTACAAGTAAAGTGCAAGTTAAAAACTCCAAATTAGTTTAGAGTCCAGTCAGATTCATGAGGATTAAAATTACAACATACGGCTTGCGCCCAAAACACAGCTTTAGATGACGTCTAAGACACACACACACAAAACACACCCATTAAACCGAAGCTTAAGCTTGCAAACACCTGCTAAGACCAACAGCAACAGTTTAATAACATCTCATACATACACGAAGCACTGTTTCCATTACTGTGATACACATTATCAACAAGAGCTGAATCCATCATGCACTTGAATAACCATTAAAACATTATCTTACCTTGAATCTGCCATCAGTGGCTAGCAAGACTGAGTAAACACAGCAGTGCAGCATGAAACGACTGGTTCAACACGAATGAGGAGAGAGAGAGAGAGTGCAGAGACAGAGAGAGAAACTGTGGAGGGAGGGAAAAGAATGAGAGAATGCGAGCAAGAAGAATCGTGAGAGAGAACGTGTGTTTAAGAATGCAGGTTGTAGTTGTAGTAGTTGCTATGGTAGTGAATATGCTGCGTCTATGATGGATTTGTGTGCAGACAATTTCTAAGAGACGCAATTGAATAGAGACTCCAAAGCCATCCTTACGCAATATTTATGGCACATGCACAGACGCACGCATATATATGCTGGCAAAGCATTAATAACTGGCAGAATGCGCGGACGGACGCTGAATGCATACAAAGTAGAAAATACAGATTTGATCACTAAGCCCTACAATACAAGCAAAACACAAAACTGAGGAAGATTTCACTCAGATGCATTAGTTTCCCTTCACATGTAGACACATGTGCATCACTGGCCATTAAAACATCATGTGGTCAATCGGGTCGGCCACAGCTGTGGTCCAATCAGATCAATGCCCATTCACACATGCTCTCATCCGCACATAGCTGCAGAACATCAATACTCAGAATTCAGGCGAAACAAATCAAGGGGTACCTGTTTTATAACCGACTAGTTCTGTGGAAATGTCACAACCTGGGAAAACCAAATCAACTCTGCGTCGTTCTTCACTCACACACACACACACACACACACACACACACACACACACACACACACACACACACACACACACACACACACACATACACATTGGAACTCGGTAAAGTCAAGCTGCAATTAATGCAATCGTCCACTCGAAGTGCCTGTTGAACTTTGCCTGGTTCATTCATTTGACTCATCATTCGTTTGTTTCGAGCGGTTGTCTCAATCTCCTTCAATCTCTCGGCAGTTTAGCACTTCAAGAGCCATAGCGCCTTCTAATTGGTGCACTTTCTGAGGTTGCCTTGGAAACCCTCTTTGCAAATGTTCTTTAGAGTTCTGCCAGAGGGTTTGGTTGGCTGAACATATGTATATAGCGTTAGTCCAAAAACAACAGCAAATTCAAACACGCGGCCACAGTCCATTAACCCCTTTTCTGCGGTTATATAACCTACATTTGATAGGATTTAGAAACGAGCGTATGGCACTGGAATGCTTGACAGCCAATCAGAAGTGTGACCTTCGTCTAAAAATAAATCCTAGCTTGCCTTGTAGTTTAATTCGCATATGCTTACCTCAAATAGGCTTCATTCTTTTTTCAGTTATTTTTACA
The DNA here is from genome assembly GCF_024868665.1 of Triplophysa rosa. Taxonomy (NCBI): domain Eukaryota; kingdom Metazoa; phylum Chordata; class Actinopteri; order Cypriniformes; family Nemacheilidae; genus Triplophysa; species Triplophysa rosa. The sequence continues at coordinate 16,268,390 of NC_079903.1, read as the reverse complement.
TCTTATTCAACTAAAATTACAAAGTGCTTCTCATAAAATTAGATATAAGAGGCATATAGTAATATACATCCTAATGACATTTGTTTTTGAAAGTCAATCCCAATTTTATTTTATTGCAAAATGTCTCTGACAACGGACACAAGAGCCCTTTAAAGCAATATAACCATATTTAGTTTCATGAATTATTTATCGGACTACCATTACAGCTCTCTATCAACCATATAATCTGCAATTAAAAGACCCAAATGCAGTATGATCCAGCGCAATAAAACACACCAGAGATGATAAACAACTCTTTGCTTTACTGTTTGCTAAGGACACATCTGATTGGCGGATCAAGGACTTGTGAACTTTAATAGGCCGCGCACACAAACATACAATGAAACAGCCCTTCACTCCACCCCACTACTACACTTTGTGCAGGCTGGTTCACCCTTGTGCATATTTGACTGTGGCACAGCTAAAGCTGATCACAATTCTGATCAGATCTTGCAGCCGGCAGATGGAATTAGAAAATGAAGGAGTCTGTGTAAATTTCCCTTTCCACACCCAATTGAGGTGAAAGGGAAAATGGGAAACTCAATACAGTATTTACTACGATTGCCCCGGCTTGACACATCTGCTCCCGTGCACTTCCTGCTGACAAACATCCATTAGCATCTGACGTCTGATGTCTCAGCAGCCGGGGACTAACGTAGTGCCACCAGCCTTGATCAAAAAGCCTTGTTCAATTATTCAGAGAAGATTTTTTCGAAACGGCTCATAAAATCATGAAGCAGAGAGTCAATAGAAGAGAATATCTGCTAATGGGGTCAACAAGCGACATCTATTCAACGTTCTGTCAAACCTCTAATGGTTCATGAAGGTCTCAGGGAAACAACTCAGAGAAGATACAGAACACATTGACTTGATTCATGCCAATGTATTCACAATGAAAAAAATGCATTAGATACATTTCAATCTGACATGTCGTCTTGATTCAGGAACAGATTTTGTTAATGCCATGGTAAAATCTTACTGAAACATAAAGAGCATTAGCAATGTCCTGTGCAGAATCTAAAAAGAAAAATAGAGAAATAAAACATTGTAATTCCAACAAGTAGCTTTTTATCATACTATTTTACTGTACTGCACCCACTATGCTCATATGTTACCAATAAACACCTGACATTATTTCTAAAAACAAAGCCATCTCTTTTAAAGGGATATTTCAGCAAAGAAGCAAAATGTCCCCATGTTTTACTCCCCCTCAAGTTATCCTAACTGAATATGACTTTCTTCTTGAAGAATAATGCTGCCTCTGGTTCACGTGCAGCCAAGGGTTAATGCAAGTTAGACATTACCGTTAATAGCGTTGTCAATATGGATATTATTCTTAAACGCATCGATTATCTTCGGAAGACCTTTGTTAAGACCACGGAGCCGTGTCGAGCCATTCTTTGATTCTGTCACGAAAACGCAGGAAAGAACCCAATTGCAGGCAGCGGGGATGAAGGGGTTAAACAAACAAGCAGTTTATTTAAATAATAAAACACAAAACAAGAACCCACGATGGGGCAAAACACAAACAGGATAAATAATAGTACGGAGACTAACTGACATTAAACTGAATAAACACTTAAAAAACTCAACTAAACTAAACACTTACTAAAGCAGATAAGGAAGCCACAGACGGGAACAAGAATGTGCAAAGACGGTTGACGCTGGACTAATAACAAGACTAACTGGATACAGCACACACAATCCACGAGCACAGGACAAAGAAACATGAGGGTATAAATAGGAAAGACAAACGAGGGATAACGACATGGGGCAGGTGTGGGACATTAAACACTCAGGGAAAGATAACGAGGAAACGAGATGGCGGGAAACAGAGACGAGACACTGGAGAGAACGTATATTATTGTCAAAAGGACAATAATATGTTTCTCTCCACACATAACCAAAGGCTTTGCCATGGCTCTGCTACAGGACCAAGAAAAACATGAATAAGGAAGCAGAGCCATGACAGATTCTTGGATGCACTTTTTGGAGCTTCAAAAAATTGCCCCCCATTCACTCCCATTCTACTGCTTGGAAGTAAAAGGATACGTGATTATAACTCCGACTGCATTATTCTTCAAGAAGAGAGCCATATACAGTTAGGATGCCTTGAGGGTGAAATATCCCTTTAAAACGGTATAATTGTGCACTATAACTTCTATAATTCATCCCTTTGATGTATATATTATATTCTTTTAAATACTGCACTTTGCACTATAATTTTTTTAGGAAATATTATATTAACATATCTTGCTTTATAGAAAACATTGACGTTACCATGGTAAGGAGTAGCCATCCATTATTCTACCTATATGGTTTTAGGATCCTACTATAAATAGCCTACATGTGGTAGGTTACTATGCAACAACTTTGTAAATAGCTCTGCATGGTCATCATAGTCAAATGCTGTCTTCCAGACACCTCGGATTTAGGATATTTCCCACCTCAACCCGGAAATCACTTCTGGAACGGCACTGTTTTAATGTAAATAAATACTTTTCATGGTTTACTGTTATTAAGTCATTAGTAACATGATGTTGAAATATTACTAAATGCTTATAATGTTACTTCCAGTCGTTATATCCCGGTTTGAGGTGATTCCGAGGAGTGTGGAACGCACCATGCCTTACCATGCAAAGACCATTCACAACAATGCATCTTGATGAAGTTACTGTTGTAGAACCATATCAAAAGTAATGGGGCGTATTTCTTGTTGACATGTTTAGCAATAAGAGATGTATTAACTTATCTGAAACACACGCTCCAAGTTTCGTTTTCACTTTCTGTTCAGCCAAAGTAGGATTTTCTGGACCCAAACCAGCAAGATATCACACTCTCCTGTATAACTATGGATACAGAAGAAATGGTTTTATGTACTCACTGGTGAGTGTTTTTACGATACACACAAGCGTACAAAAACGCGTCTGTCAGTGTCTCTTGTACGTAATAAAAAATAAAAAAAACAGCGCGTTGCTCGAGCGAGTTACGACGCTGCATTCACCACGTCGTCTATTTAGTCACACCAAAAACAAGAGAAACTTCGATCTTATTAAAAGCACTTTTTACTTATTTAGTCACCAATTATTGATTTTTGTGTCGATCGTTATTTTAAAGTGATTTTTACTTGAAGTGAAACCTATCGGTTGCTAAGCGTGTATTAGCCACCAGTAGCGTCCTTTTCATCATATAACATGACTAATGTCAGAGATTGGTACACTTTCCCCTTTTTAGTTGATTGACCTTGCTTAATATTTACTTCACTGTAGACTGTTTTATTATTGCATGTCAAAGTGAAAACAAAACAGCGCGTGTGCTGTCGAAGCTTCTGTGTTCAGTCCCTAAACGGTGTTTTACGTCTTCACACAGCAATAAAGAAGTGGCCAAAGCAAACTTTGACGTGCATGAACCGCACTGTCAGAGGTTTCTGTGTCTGTGCCCTGACTGCGATGAAACCATCCCTCGAGATCAACTGGAGGACCACAAAGCTGAACAACACGCAGAGGTTATAACTGACCTCAGTTCTGTGTCAAAAAAGTTTTTCAGCTTGTTCATCATAGTAATCTCCCACCTCTGAAATGTTTGTGGTGCTATGTATTTTCTTCATGCCTCAACAGGTGAAATGCCAGAAATGCAATAAAAAGACGGAACGAAGGCATCTGTTGGACCACAAGGTAAACTTTTAACCTCACACCTCACGGGACATCACACACTTGAGCTCTGTTTTTTTTTAAAAAGCTTGTCAATATTGCATTTTATGTCTGTGATCTCATGTCTGTGATCTCATCCTCTGCATGCGTCTTCTCGCTTATTCCTATTTTCTCTCTATATTTCCGTTTCAGACTGACGAGTGCCCAGAGCGGCTTCAGAGCTGTGAGTATTGTGAGCTTGAGCTTCCTCTGAGTGCTTTACTGAAGCACAGTTTGTCCTGCGGGAGTCGCACAACACCCTGCTCTGACTGTGGACGCTACGTCCAATTTCAACACCAGCGTCTACATGCTCTGGAGTGCTCTAACGGCCCACTAACAGTGAAGAACCCTAGACCTGAAGATGATGAAACTGTTGGTTAGTGACTGATACAAACATCATTATTCTATCTCTTAACAGTTTTCGGTTCAGAAAGGTGTCCACAGGGTGATCAAGGTCTTATTGATAGATAAATTACATTATTTGTTTTTGTTTATATGTTAATTGTAAAATACTAATCCAGTATGTCATTTATTTTTAGAGCAGCTCATCTCAACGTGTTGGAGTTGTCTGAAGTCCATTCCTTCCAAGAATCTAGAGCAGCATAAGGTAAATAACCTTATTAGAATATTTATATAAGATAGATGTTTTGTTACGATGACCATTTCTTTTAAATGTCTCAAAATCATATTACTTGTAACTAGATGTACTGCAAACCGTTTGTGAGAAACACGGATGCTGATCTTTACGAAGACTTAGAACCTAGAAATATGAGTTCTCCAGACACTCCAGATGTCTCCTTCAAGTTTCAGGAGGCAAAGAGATTCAGCAACATGGAAAGAGACCTAGATGAAATAAGCACCTGTAATTTCTGTCATCTGGCACTTCCCGTAAAGACTCTGGAATGGCATGAGGTACTGATCATTTTTGGTTGGTGAACTCTGAAAGGAAATAAATTATAAAAGGTTCATTTGAATTACTGTACACTAAGACCTACTGTTTAATTATAATTGATGCTTTTTATATTTTTTAGAAAAAATGTGAATTGCATAAACATCTGAGCCTGTCCCAGTGATGACCAGTGCAAGCAGAGCTATGTATGTAAGTACACAAAGAATATATCATGCATTACCAATGGAACTTTCTAATACAGTTACAGTGATTTATGCATTTACAGTAAATATAAATAAAAGTATGATTTATTTTACAGGGTTGTTGGCAACAACTCTCAGCGATCACAAATAATGGGATTTCATCAACATCACAAATAATACACATTACACAATAATATAGAATTATTAAATATACTAGAATTAGTACATCTAATCAAAATATAGAGTTCTTGTTAAAGGTAATTGGTTAAAGGTAAAAATTTGATTATATAATTTAGGTAAAAAACATTTTTATGTGCAATATGTGTATATACAATCTATTGTCTAACCTAGGGTGATTTTCTTTGTATTTTTGTAGTATTTAGGCGGTTACTGCATGTTAAATCTGGACAAACTTCAGTTATGACCTAGTAGCACATCACAATAAAGAAGACTTCAAATAAGTACTTGTTGCAGGTGCATAAACATAGACTTGAAACATATGGACTAAATATAAGCAATTTCTCTCTACGTCACAATTGAAATACTACATTATGAATTACACTAAAATATTATGGTATGAAATACCTCAAGGATCCAGCTGACCATCACTCAGATAAGGACCTAAGAAATGAGACAACGAGCAAAGGAATTACATTTAAACAGATGACCACAAGATGGCGAAATTTCAGTCAGGGTTGCCATTTATTTCTCGCTACAGTCTGCCCCCTGGTGGCTTAACTAAAGCCCAGCTCGAGCAGCCAATGTGATTTTAAATTCTGCCTGGCTTGTAAAAATATAAATAAGCTGTAAATAATTTTACAAATATAATTTATACTTAACATATTTTATTGATATTCCTTTTCTAATCCTAGTGCCTCATACAAATGCCCTTTATTTCAATATTTGGACCATAGAGATCCAACAAAGCCAGTAATCTAATATTAAATACATATTTAGAATTTAGATTTCTTTTATTGCATGTGTTTTATGATATAAGATAAGATGCTTGTCTAGAACAAACAGCTTTTCATTCGTATAAGGAAAATATATGGAGATTTATTTTACAATAAGACTATTTTTATAACAGAAAACATGCCAAAAGCTGCTTCAGACATTTTAATCGTCTGCCATCCCAAAGAAGCTGAAAATACAGCTGATCCAAGCGAATAACACAACCACACAGAGAATCACACCCTGTCAAATTAAACTATTAATAAAAATAAATACACCTTGGCTATATTTTGTTTAAAACCGTCATTTTCCTTTGCAGTATAAACTGCTGCTGCCTATGCACGCGTCAGCACAACTATCAGCTGTTGACCCAACCTGGAGCATGATGTCATGTCACAGCTTTGTTGACACAGACATGCAGGCTATCACATGAACATGAGTAATACAGAGGTGTGTGTCATTAATCCTGCCAAAATAAATAAATACAAAAATTAATCCATGAAGAAATGTAAAAAAGCGAAAATAAATAAATAAATACAGAAAATAATTTTCTAAAAATATAAAAATGAATGAAAAATTAAATATTTAAACATATTATTATTTATTTATCTAAACAGTTCTTTATTTATTTATTTGTATATTTTTGTATTTCTTTTATGCATTTATGTTAATATATATGTATTTCCACATTTTTATATTTATTTATTTTCACATTTATTTATTTCTACATTTCTGTGTCCATATGGTAATGAGGGGGCGTGTCTTGCTTCAGACATAGCAGTCGAGCACAGAGTGCTGCTGTAGGCCACAGACAAAGTTTTCCCCCGAAGACGGAGACTCCGGGGTTGCGTTTCTGTGACAAACTAAATCCATGGTGTTTCGAGTCTAACGTCATCTCGCAACCATGTTTTTTGGCAAGTTTAACAATCATAGGTAGTTTAGATGGTTAGAGTTAGGTTAGGGTGTGGGTTAGGGTAAAGGTTTCATAAGACTTGAAACTAGAGGTCGACCGATTCATCGTTTTTGCAGATTAATCGATTAATTGTCATCAACAACCAACTTATGTATGCCCATACAACTGTTTACATTTATGTGCTGATGCCCAGCGTGTCTAAATGGTCATGTGACATGCGTTTTCGTTAGTGTAGTGTAAATGCAGATTTGTTCTAAAATGTGGAAACAGCAGTATAAACGAGGATCGTTCCCTTTCGAGAGTGATCTCTCAACATTGCGGAGCATCGCTGTGGGAACCCTTCCCTTTTCCACTTTCCAGAAGTCTTATTGGATAACGCCAGTAAAAAAACTGGCCAATTGTTGCAAGACATGCACCAGGAGTCGAGCATACTTTTAGCCGGCTCCTCCGGAGATCTCCAGTTGAGGTCGAGCTCCTTGACGGCCTTCTCGAGGACCCTCACAAACTCTTCGTGGAGATCCGGGGTGCTCTCCGAGTCGGGCCGATCCCACTCTGACTCCACCCAGTCAAATTGGATTTGCTTCGGAGAGCCTTCGCCCCCGCCTTCTATCATGGACGTCGTTTCCTTCAGCGTCGAGGAGGACGATGACTCCATGTCTATCTCGGACAAGGACTGGGCAGAGTCAGAGCGAGATCGGCCCGACTCGGAGAGCACCCCGGACCTCCTCGAAGAGTTTGTGAGGGTCCTCGAGAAGGCCGTCAAGGAGCTCGACCTCAACTGGAGATCTCCGGAGGAGCCGGCTAAAAGTATGCTTGACTCCTGGTACTTCCAAGCGGGCCGCCGTCAGGCCGCTTCAAAGAGGAGTACGCCATTTTTTCCGGATGTACACGAGCACGTGGTGAACCCCTCAGTCGGCGTGGATTCACGCTGCTACGCAGGCCATGTTCGCCCACGTGGACGGGGCCGAGGCCCACTGGTACGTGTGCATGCCCCCCTTCGAGGAGACCCTCGCCGCTCATCTGTGCCCTTCCTCCACCTCGTTAGGCTCGGACCAAGGCCTGCCGTCGAAACCTTGCAGGTTCACCACCCACCTCGCTGGCAAGGCTTACACCTCTGCTGGGGAGACAGCTGCCACTTTGCACGCTATGGCGGTGCTACAAGTTTTCCAGGCTAAGATCCTGCAGTCGATGGATAGCGGCAACCTGGAGGCGGACGCCACGAGGGATCTGAGGGCGGCAACTGACTTCGCACTGATGGCCACGAAGTGTACCGCGCAAGCTATCAGCAGATCTATGGGCTTTATGGTCGTCCTCCACCGTCACCCGTGGCTTACGTTGGTGGATCTCAAGGAAGCTGATCATAAGTCCCTTCTCAACGCTCCTATCACCCCTTCAGGCCTGTTTGGTGACGTCGTGGAGTCGGTAGTGGAGCGCTTCGCTGAGGCGCAGAAGCGCGCGAAAGCCATGAGTCACGTGTTGCCTCGGCGCTTGTCTCAGCCGTCTTCAAGAGCCCGCTCTTGATCCCAGTCTCGTTCCACGCAAAGACCGGCCAAGCAGCACGCCGATCCCGTGCCGGCTTCCCGGACCGGATGTCTGGCCAAAACAGTGGTCGGGCCCTGCTAAGAAGAGGCACGGGCCGAGGAGAGGTCCGCGCGGCGATGGCGGGTCATCCTCTACTGCCAAGCCATCGTCCTGACGGTATGCAAAGAGGAGGAGAGAGTTCGTGAGTGAGCCGGCCTCCAAGCGCCGCTGTCTGCATCATTTTTCCCCCGCGGTTGCGGGCGAATATTGCAATGTTCCATGTGTTGTTTGTGTAAGTGCAATAAAAACACATACCTCCTCACAAGAAGAGCTGTCTCCCCCTCATCCTGCCCATACTGCGTTCCTTGCCCTGCAATGGTGCAGCGTGAAGCCACAGTTAATGTCTGCTATAACCAGCCCCCCCTCGTCCACGGCCGCTCCCGTGGGCGAGAGGCGGCTTGATTCTCACACACGAGCCATTCCCCCGCCAGTGCACTTAGCCTCGCTGGGGCAGAGTGCTTCCCCATGGAGTCCGCTGGCTGTCACGCCCAAAAAAAGATTTGGCCGTTATGTCTGTTTCTGGATGCGTGGAGAACCATTCCGGGCATCTCTCAGTGGCTGCTGAATTTAATAGAGCACGGGTATTCCCTGCAGTTCAGACGCAGACCTCCCCGCTTCAGTGGTGTAGTCCCGTCGCTTGCGCTACCACAAAACACCCCGGTGCTGAGGCAGGAGATTCACGGCCTGCTCGCGAAAGGAGCGAGTCCCTCCGAGTGAGCTAGAAAGTGGGTTCTACAGCCGGTATTTTGTAGTGCCCAAGAGAGATGGAGGGCTCCGTCCGATTCTGGACCTGAGACCCATCAACCGAGCGCTTCACAAGCGAGTGTTCAGAATGACTACTCTAAAACAGATCCTGGCACAAGTGCGTCCCGGGGACTGGTTTGCATCCATGGATCTGAAGGATGCGTATTTTCACGTTCAGATTGCCCAGTGCCACCAGCGATTCCTGCGATTTGCTTTCGAGGGCTCAGCGTACCAATTGTCAGTGCTCCCGTTCAGGCTGGCATTAGCTCCGCGCACATTCTCGAAGTGCGTGGACGCGGCGCTTTCCCCTCTCAGAGCGAGCGGTATGCGCATTCTGAATTATCTGGACGATTGGCTGATTTTAGCCTTCTCACGGGATGTGCTTATCGGTCATACGCAGACGCTGCTTCGTCACCTGACATCCCTCGGGCTGCGCGTGAACATGCAGAAGAGCAAGCTCACTCCGAGTCAGTCTATAACGTATCTGGGGGTATGTTTCGACTCAGTGAAGATGCGTGCCCGCCTCTCTCACACGGAGTCCATCTCCTCAGCTCTGCGCTTTCTCAGACCGGGTCGATCTGTTCCCCTGAGGGAATTTCAGAGGCTTTTAGGTCTCATGCCGGAGGCGTCGTCGGTCTGCCACCTGGGTTTTCTGCACATGCGACCACTACAACTATGGCTGAAGGTTCGAGTCCCATGTAGGGCTTGGTCCTCAGGTCGTGCGCGCGTCCTGGTCATGCACAGCTGCCTCAGCACTGTGAGACCGTGGCGCGGCCCGAACATGTTCAGTCGGGGAGTTCCTCTGGGGCTAGTGACGAGGCGCACGGTGGTTACGACGGACGTGTCATCCTCGGGCTGGGGCGCGGTGTGCGAAGGCATGCCGGCGTACGGCCTTTGGTCAGTCACTGAGCAGATGGCACATAAATTGTTTGGAACTGAAGGTCGTGTCCTTAGCTCTTCAGACCTTTCGTTCGCGGCTGGAGCAGAGACATGTTCTGATTTACACCTGCTGCTGTAATCCATCTATTTTGTCCACTTTTGACCACTTCTGTCCTGATTTCTTCAAGAAATATCTAAACATACTATAGATAATACTACAGTGCACTACAGTATATATTATATGTACAGTATATATAGTACATTTTACTATAGTAAATGCTGCAATATACTATATTATTGTTTCATGTGGTCACACTCATCTCTTGCATGTCATTTTGTCAAAGCACAATATGTCACTATGGCCTTAGAGTTTGCCTGTAGCCTACAGCAGCAGTCTGTGCTCGACTGCAATGTCTGAAGCAAGACACGCCCCCTCATTACCATATGGACACAGAAATGTAGAAAGAAATATGAAAATACATATATATTAACATAAATGCATAAAATAAATACAAAAATTTATATATAAATACATGTTTAAATAAACAAATAAAAAATATATACGTTTAAATATTTATTTTTTTCATTAATTTTTGTATTTTTAGAAAATTAATTTCTGAATTAATTAATTTATTTTCGCTTTTTTACAACCCTTCATGGATTGGAATTCCATATCATAGCACTCATACAGCAGGAAATTAGAAAGAACTGAACATCTTTCATTAACAGCTAGGAATCCAAGCGCACACAATGACCTGTGTACAACATACTGGTGGGTGTGGCAACGCATAACATTGCGGAGAAACATTTGTTTTAAATATCTTTTACAATTGTAACGTTAGGCATCGTTTGCAACGTGCCAGACGACTGCTATTACGACATTTAGCTAACCGCTCTAACGTTAATGCACTCTCCATTACAAGGAGTGTTTCCGTGTAAATATGAGCAAATGTGAAATTATGAAAACCTAAAGAAACTGATTTAAAGAAATCCATATAACAAACTGTTCTTACCGCCCCATGAGTTCCGTCTGTGTCAATCGATTTATACATTTTAATAAAAACATTTTAATTAAATAAATGCATGCTCAAAGATGTGATTGCATGAACGTGTACATTTCCCGCCTTCCCTACACTGTCCAATCACAGTTCACTACACGTGATAGAGTAGAGTAGAGCTCTGTCTACTCACTAAAAAATGCCAGTTAAAATAGTCCTTTTAAACGTTACTATTTATGTGCTTATTTATAAATGGTTTATTGACACAATTTTAATTATCAATAACAAAAAAAATCGTGCAAATGAAGAACTTCAGTGACTGCAACTTTGCAAACAAAAGTGCATGGCTGACATCTAGTGGATAATGTCCAAGCAAGCGATTGCACAGACACACTGATAGCTTCAAAGCAATTTTTCAAATTATATTAGTTTATTTTTCATTTTCACACATCGTTGTAATCTAGGAAACATTACCTTAACAGTGTGTTGACTTTTCATTTCTGGAAGGTTGAAAACAGGTGGGTTTTAGGACAGATTATGCTTGTCAAATTGTGTTTTGCAATGAAAAAAATCCAGAACCTCTGGTGTAAACCACCAGGAGGCAAAGTAAAACACTACAATGAGTCACTGAAAATTCAAGTTATAAAACTACAAAGAAATGAATAGATGTAGATCTAAACATTTACAGCAGGTCTGTTAAGCAACTCTTTAGCCAGAATTTGCTGTTAAAATTAAATGTGGAGAACCGACAAAATGCTAAATCATAAACAGCACCACAAACATAATTATCTGTCAATTTTTAAATACAGTTTGCCTATTTAAAATAAAGATATAATAGCACAATTGGTCCACAACAGTCAACAATCTTTGTGGTCCAGTCATCAACCTAAAACATTTAGCAGGTATCTATTAGGAATTCCACAAAAAACCTGAAGCACCTAGGGCTTGTCTTTATTTAAACTCATATTGTATTTGATTTTGGTTATAATCATTATAAATAGATAAATCTCTTCTCAGTCTCATCCTATTAGCTTTATGAATATCATATATTCAAAGGTTCAACGTAAGACTGCAATAAACTCTAGTGTCACTTATATTCTGTGATATCTGTATTCACAACATCTAAAACTTTCTCCCAGTAGTATGGCCAAAAAAATCAGTGAGATGGTCACAGGTTATGATGGCCGTTGATCTTGTCTTGTAGGAGAGTCAAGGTGCTGGAGGAGAAGTCACGCAGGACATGGAGCGTGTCGCGCTGCAGCTGTAAGGTGTCACGTGAAAACTGCTTCTGGGTGTGAACCATCTGCTGCACTGACTCTGCAAGTGTCTCAAGCGAGCGAGAAAGAGACCCTATCAGCAGTGTGGTGGCCTGCTGCTCCTGCAGGCTCTGTGAGGCACTCTGGGCTAAATGCTCCCGCATGCTATGTGGATCCACGGGAGCAGGTCTGGAAGAAGGCGGAGCTGGAACAGAACCCGATGATGAGGCCCTGGAGGGCGGAGTAAATGTTGCGATACCAGCTGCTGGACGGCCATTAAATGTGTTGTGATTGGGTTTCTCTTGCATATTGCTCCTCTCAGCACTGGGAGGGCTAAGAAATTGAGGGACATTAACAGTATTCTGAAGTTTTTGGCTTGTTGGTTCAATAAATGACATCATACTGTCTGTAAAGAATAGAAAAGAATGTTAATGCAGATTTAAAAAATATATATATACACACACACACATACATATATATATATATATATATATACACATAGACATACAGTACACATATATATACATATACACACAAAACAGTAAAAGATTCATTTATCATGAGTACCTTCATTTTCTGACGTGTCAGCCTGGAGGTCTGTAAGAGGCACTGCTGAATCGTCTGTTAATACATACAAACATACTGTTAATACTAGTAATGACTTTGAATTTCAAATCCAATAAAAAAAATTAATAAAAAAAGAAACTCACAGCTATACATCATATCCGTGGGTGGCCCCAAATCTCTTTTGCCCGGGATCCTACTGTGGATAGGAGGTGGCATCGCTGACCAAAATGAATGAGGCATGCCGTTTGCCATGCCTAAGGAGCTATGTGGTATCTCAGACATATCCAGACTATCCTCATTGTCATCATCCACTTGGTCATCAAAAGTCAAAGCCATCGTGTTTTTGTTCGAGTTTGTCATCTGAAGGATCTGGTGCACCATAGTTTCCACAGGCGACAACTCTTGGGCAATTTGGGCAGGCGTGGCTCCCGCTGCCCTCATGGCTGCCACTCTCCGCTTGGTATCGCACTTGAGGTCGGCCCATTTCTTTATGACTTCGATGACCTCTCTGTGACACTCGCTGACCTCATTGATACGTGCCGTCAGAGCAGCCCACATACGATGTTTGAGTTCCTTCGAAATGCCCCTGTTGAACTTCCCTGTGCCAGACATGAGTTTATGAGATATAATTCTCAACTCTCAGCGCTTTTTACAATTTTCATTGTTACAAAGCAGCTGTACATGAAACATGTTTAATTTAATGTATTGCTTAATAGTTAAAATAGAAAAAATATCAAGAGCAAAGTGAATAAATACACTCTCATTCACACACGACATACAAAATATACAGTGCATACACTCTCACATGACGCAGAATTCAAAAGCAAAAGATGAAAATGATTTCTCCATCAAAACAACTTACCAACTAGAATGTGCCGTTTTTTCTGCACTTCATTGAGGAGCAGCTCAACCTCCTGGAATGTGAACCGTGACTTTCTTTTCTTAAACCGCATCAAATTTCCATCTGGTCCCCTGTAGTGGTACGGTAAGATCCCTGACATCCTCTTCTGCTCTTTGCAACACTTGGACGTTGTTTCCAATTACAACCAAACAGGGCTTCTAGATCATATCCATCAGAAAGGTATCTTGAATTTGGTGGCTAAAAAATAAATAATAAAATCAAAATAGCTGAGGACACTTAACAAGGTTTCAAACATCTTGTTTTCTTATTTAAGGGCATTACGACAGCTTTCCCCTAAAAGCTTATTAAAGTAAAAAATAATATTGAATTATAAACATTTATAATTTTGTATTATATCCTAGTAAAATGTTCCTTCTATTCTGCATTTTTTAATCTGAAAAATTGATCAGAAATTTGAGGGACTAGGAAAGTGTTTGTGTACATGTACATGTACACAAACACTTTCATTAAAAATAAACCCTCAGATTTAATACTAACAAGAAACCTCAATAGTGTAAATCATGTGATGCGTGCCCTTTAAAAGGACAGAACAGGCACACGCAGACATTTGGAAATAACAGATCCACATTTTCCAGGCTCCTTTGACTTTAAATTAACTGTTACAACTAATTGTGATCTCACACTGCCTCGCCGGTGTGCCCATATGCTTCCTGCTTCTTTGTTGTTTTCCTGTCTAACCGTGAGAGCAACAGAGGAACAGAGAGAAGGGAGAGAGCGCCATCGCGGACACATAGCACATATCTGACGCTTTCATTTTGCCAAACATGCGTACACCGCGAAAATACGGATAATGCATTTGTGCGCGTACATAACACACTTTGACGCGTCAATTTAGATGCACTGTCCCGTGATAAGCACGTACTCCATCCGGATGATCAAACGGATTTGTATTTAGCGTATGTAGCTAACGTTAACCAGCCAGACGGAAAAGGGAGCACGCACGCTTTTCGTAGACGCATTTACCAGCGAGTTTTAGTGAAATCTAAAAGACGGGCGATGCGATGGCCCGCGATGAACTTTGTTGGTATTGATATTAGTGAAAGACGGAGTGGTAATTACCTACAGTACGGCCGACTGTGTCCTAGGATTTGTCGCTGTAGTCTTGCCCGATAAACTTCGCAGGGAGTGATTCTCTGCGTCGCGCAGACTCAGCTTACGTGTTTTTCCCCCTCCGCGACGATAGTTCGCCAACATTCTATAGTAATCCTGCCCTGTGCCTGTATGGAATCAATCCTAACTATTCATATAAACTACGTGGCCCGATGCAAGCATCCAACCACATGACTTACAATAGAACTAAATTTACGTAGAATATTACGCGTAAATTCTTTAGTTGATTTTCTACGCATTTTTGCAAACCAGTATGCAGACTGCATATGGGCGTAGGGTAACATTTAACGTCTACCTAGACGTAATCCAATAGGTGTTTGTATTTGTGCAAAATTGTAGTAATCGTATAAGATATTTTTGTTAACTATATATGAAGTGGAAGCCAAAAGGCATATAGATGTTAGCAGTTTGACTCTAAATGAGGAGCCAGTATTATTTTCCACATGCACTTAATTAATTTCTTAAATTTATTCAGGCCTTTATACAATTAAACCGAATATAAAATTTACTTGTTACATAAATCTTTCCTTTATCTCAGGTTGCTTTACTGAATCTCATTGAGTTTGATATTGATATCTAAGGAAGACGTTTGGGCGTCAGCAAAATCGAAACCTGACGTTTGAGTGTCTGTCAAACAAGGTCAGCGTTTATACAGCTCACAAATAAAGCGGCCACGCAAACACTCGCCACCATTTTGAGCTTCTCTCTCTGATAAAGCAGGGGAGTGGTGTTGCAATAGAAATTTTAACCTGTAGGTGGACGTAGTGAGACTCCTGTAGAAATGAGCCTAAAATGAAATCTAGCTCCGATCGTAAGAAAATACTGTTCACAAAAATGGCATTAAAAATAAGTGGTATATTTAAGGTATGATATTTTAATAAGTTCATAGTTTTTAAATATGATCATAAACAATGCAATAGGTCTATATAGCAGAAAGAGAAGAGTCCTTGTAACATGTAATACATTTATTTACTACTTTATAAGGTTATTGTAGACAGAGTACCAGGTAGGCTATACCATTAAGACACAGTT
Source organism: Triplophysa rosa (assembly GCF_024868665.1). Classification (NCBI taxonomy): domain Eukaryota; kingdom Metazoa; phylum Chordata; class Actinopteri; order Cypriniformes; family Nemacheilidae; genus Triplophysa; species Triplophysa rosa. The sequence continues at coordinate 16,252,617 of NC_079903.1, read as the reverse complement.
TTGTTGAGTGAAAGTGGGCATTTATCCACGATGACATGTTCTGCAGGCTTAAAAAGACCAAGAAGTCTAAAATATTTGTTTATGTACAAAAACATGCTTAAGTGTAAATAAATCACATGACAGGCAGGCTAGTGACAGTACATTCATCCCATTATGCTGTCATACTAAAATACAAAAATTCAAGTTCCATAAATAGTTATGGATGAATAGCCTAAATGTTTCCTACACAAGACTGTAAACATGTATAACAAATTCTGTCATCTCTAGCATTGTGTGTTTATCTTGATATTAGCTTTGTGGCCCTCTGATTGGCCTCATTGATCCGGGATTCATTAACCACAGCCTGGAAAAGCAAATGAAAGACGAAGCTAATAATTTAAACTGGTACGATATGATATAATAATAAAAACTTTTAATGCACTTTCTTATGCAATCATTTTTGTTAAATCTGACCTTGCTCTGTATGCGTTCTATCTGGACATTCTGAGTGTCGATTTCATTGCCCATGTCAATTGCCATGCTTCTGAGGTTGCCAAGGATACTGCCTACCTGGGCCAAGTTGTCCTCCATTTCATCCTCTCTTGCATCGTTCGTTATTCTGTTGAACACAACATTTAAAGACACATAGACTACTGAATCACGGTCGACAACTGGTAAATTGTTTTTGGTAATCATTTCCATTCACATACTTTTTCATTATATCTTATTAACAGATTTATTATTTACAAACGCAAAATATATTAATCCAAGCGAATTTCTAGAACCTTCTAATGTATCCACCACTCATGGTCATCTTCTCCCTCTCATCCACCACACGGGATGAGGGCTGGCTAGACACCACCCCATCCTGATTATTACCCCACACTTTCTTATAGGCCCCGCTTGCTTCAAAGTCCTTCAGCCTGTGAAAAGCCAAAGGAGAAAGGCGCAAGTTAACACGCAATATTAGTCACATCATTCCCCAATAACCTTGAGAAATAATCTGTGAATGTAGGCTGTTATTGCATATGATCGAGTAGGACTTGACACTGATGTCTGAGACACAATTCGTTTGTGTTGCATCTGTTTTGAATGAACCACACAAATCACAGTTTATTATTTGGTTGGAGTTGTTCCAACTTTTGTAGTTCCAAGTCTAGGTTATCGGTGAGGGTACATATTTTCCGTTTTTTATGGTTTTTAAGCAACTTAGGAAGTTTTTTTCTAACTACTTGACAAAAAAATGACAAAAATTACCGTGATTTTATGAGTTCAAACAAGCAATCATTTGGCACAAAATGACCGAAACATGCACGTTTTCATGCAAGCACACCTACATGCCCCTGAAGGCCGAGCCCCTCCATCACATCACATACTTATCACAGGAGCACAGACCACAGCATTTGCCCAGATCTGTAAGGTTTTTCTCAGCTTCCTTCATGTCCTGGTTGATCTGGTCCAGCCCTTCCTCAACCCGCTCCAGCTGCTCTGGATGTCGGAGAGTGGGATCACAGAGGATGGAGGTTTCGGGGTTAAAGTACGAGGATAAGATAACAACACAACAACAGTTTTCTCAACAAGCAACTAATGTCTATGGTAGCTCTGACTCAAAATGACCAAATCTAAACTTAAAAACGACAGACATAACAAATGACTAAAATGTGCTAAAACAATGGGAATTGTTGTGTGAGCATGGCAGGATCCTTTAAAACATATCACCTGTATTCATTGCATACTGCATGTAGCTATATCAAACCTCTGCTCACATAAGTGTCCCCTGGTCACAAAAGGACAAACTTAAAGCAGCGTCAAAGCAGGACAGGTTTTATGATAGGACAGAGGCATGGGCAGATAGGTGACATGACTGACAGCTTGATAGCTTACTGCCGAAGCCCATGGCTCAGGTGTCTGGGAGGAGACCTACTTTGTACATGGCCAGATGCACAGACCGCAGCACCTGGCCATGTCAGTGAGATTTTTCTCAGCCTCCTTCATGTCCTTGTTGATCTGATCCAAGCCATCTTCTATGCGGTCCAGTTGTTCTGCCCATGCAGGGGAGATGGGAGGACAGGCATGACAGGGAGTAGGAAGGGCGAATTGAAAGGGGTAGATATGCGAGCATGCACACGCAAACACGCACAAGGTATATTTTTTGCATATGTACTGTTTGCATATATAACTTTTTTATATATGTTGTACGAAGAAACAAGTAAATAAAAGAAGAAGAAGAACACAAGGGCTGGACTCCCACGTAGCTCAGCTGTGCATACTCTGTCATTAGCATAGAGATAATAGCTACCTGTCATACGTATCCAATTGCTAATACACAATTTACATTCAGTGGTTGAACACCAAATAATGCATTAACAAGCAAAAAGATTTTCCTTTTTTTTATATGTTATGTATGGAGATAACTCATTACCTCCCTGCTCATCCAGCATAACCAATGTCCTGATTCCTGCATCTTTACTCTGTTGAAAAATGATGGGTAAAAACGTTAGAAAAGGCAAGGCACTTGTTCTCTTTAAAACTCAAGACTACGCTTGTAGTATGTTAATTGTGCACAATGGCCAATAAGAGACTGCACTTTAATATAGAAAGAATAAAACCTGCTGGTTACGTACAAGGAATAATCGACTCCGGTCCGTTCAATTATTCGAAAATGAATGCACGCCTGACGTGTAACTCCGCTGAAAGTTAATGCATACCCATAGAACGTTTGTCAACCAATCAGATTGAAGCATTCAACAGCCCCGTGGTATACATTAAATTACGCTTTGCATTCTTGAAAAGAAACAGATCAGAATATTGTGCAAGATTGTTGCATCTGTTTTTATGGTTGTTTGTGAAGAGGTCAAATTGAAAAAAATCTTGTATTTTGGAATTTGGTCAATGTCACAAGTTGGTTTATATTTGTTTAAGGTTCTACAAATCATGCAAAACTCTGATTTTCTACTTATGTCAATGTTTTAAATAAAACTATATTTCCAGGTTTAAATAAAATTTTGAATCACAGATATTTCAGTACTCCATTTTCCACACTCACCTCCTCTAACAGAAGCTTCATGTTTCTGGTGATCTCTAGAGACTGATGGAAGTAAAAGAAAAAAAAATTCAAAGACAAATTCAAAGTATGTTACCTGTAGAGTATTTTTTCAAACCTTGTGTTTAAGTTCAGCACCTGCTGTCATTATTTACCACCAAGTGGAAAATTAGGCAATGAATAATGGTTTTATTTATGATTTACATGATTCACAACAGGACTGCAAGTGCATATAATGTGTTCAGCGTCATCATCCTGGTTGCTATGTACCATGGGGATAAGAGAGACCTGTAGCAACCTTAACAGGAGATCAGGGAAAATGTTTGATGTCATCACTGTACAGCCTGTTGATGAGCGAGTCGGGGTTGTGCAATGTCATCAAAACAGGAACAGCAATTACAGGGCACACGCTGTTAGCTCGCGTTAAATAAAAATCAATACCTCAATCTGGAAGTTTCCTACTTTTATCATGTTCGTTGATGGCATTACCTCATCTGTCACCTGATTGGCTTTCCTCTGCAACTCCTCCACTTCAGACCTCATTGTGGAATCAACAGCCATCCCAGCCGAGTACTGCAGCGGGGGGAGGACAGGTCGAGGGAAGCAGTTATTCTTAGAGCAGAGGCTTTATAAACTCAGCATGCCTCAGATTGACAGCAATAATTGGACTACAACGGCTGCGAAGAGCACAGCGCAGATGCTGAAACTGTTTACATAAAATCTAATGTGAGCATACAGAGTGTTATGCAACACTGAAACCATTATTCATTAATTGCTAGATGTATCTCAAAATTAGCATGCATTCTGAGCATCAGGCTGGAAAATTACAGAGCTCCACAAATCTTAACCAATCCTGGAACAAACCTCTTTGGAGGGCGTGCTTAAGTTGTCAAAAAGTCTTTCACACCTTTGTGACTAAAGAGAAACGGCAGCAATGGTTTTAAAACAAAGCAGTTGCATAAGTTGTAGAATTTCGTTTGAGGCAACTTTATGGTACATGTTTATATTTTACAGCAAAAATGTTTAAATATTAAAATGAGCAAAGACCAATGTATGGTGCTACATGTGTGGTTTAATGGGCATCATTCTTTCAACATCCCCTATCAATCATTTTACCTGCTACTTCCACACACACAGTTTCCTCAGAGGAAACAGATTTACGCCTCTGTGGGCAGTTTTAATTAGTACATCATAGACTTATTTGTAGTCTATAATTTTATCTATTATTTATTGTCTATGAAGATAGCATTTTTTTATTCTATATCTGACTGCAAACACCTTTTATCACCTGGATGAAAATATTTTCTCATTTCAATTACAGTTTTATATATATATCACAGTCTTAACTTTTAACGCATGACATATGATATGCACATTGTTTAGTTGTAAAATTATAATTAAAAACAGGCCTAGAAACTGCCAGCTGTCACCTTTAACATCTCACTAATTAAAGTTCATACTGATTAAAATTCACTAATTAAAGTTCAAAGTATAACTAATAAGCAATAAATGAATTATCTGCCAATAGCAATACATATTTTGAGAGTTGTTTTGCTAAATGTATTTGGAACAAAAACATTAAACACAGAAACCTGTTGCTGAACTGTGCAGCTTGTTTCTCCCCTTAAAAAATCACTGTTCCACACAGTGGTAATACCATGTAATTTTTAAAATAGGTTAAAATTATTCATTCATATATGCATTTTCCTCTCTTCTTTGTGCCCATTTAATTATTTCGTTTATTACTACTTAGTCTCCAGACTGTTGTCAGATGTAATTTGCCTTATTCAAAGGATGCAGGACATACTAGCTATTGATTTATCACAAACATGTAAGATTTGAAAATGACTTGAAAAGGTTAAGATGAATTCATCATAGTGCACAGCAACTCAATGTATAATTGTGTACAAAATCTTACTGAAGCGATTATCTGTTCGTCGATGAGGATATGCCTTTGCATTTAAATGACGAACTTCAGGTTGAGACAGGTCATTAAGACAGATGAAACTTTTCTGACAATAAGACATTTGTGCAAACTCGGAAACAATTTAAAACGTTAGGAATAGATATCAAACAAATGCATCTCTAGCATGTACGTGTGCCAAACCCAGTCAAACAACATCTACGTTAAAATTACAACTGCAAACACCGCATAGCACCGTTGCAACGCATTTACAACTTTTTAATGTATTTCCGTTAATTAAGAAAAAAACTTACCGTATGGCGGAAAGAACACTTTTAAGCTTTAACTTCCCCGGGGGATGGCGCAAAAAACAAAGGACGTTTTGTTCGCCTAGTCGCGCTTAACACCTGCGTTTGCTCATTGAACAGATTTCAGCATCACATCCACTCAGCAGCCAGTTGACTTCATCCCAGGTAACTCGGAGGCCACAACCATGTGTGAAGACCTGTCACCCTATTGGCTACTATTGTATCCTGGAGAATTTGATCGGCTGTTCTAACAGTCAGTCATTCCGAAGTCCAGCCCTCACCCAGATGAGGATAGCTTGCGTTGCCCGTGGCAACCAGTGTTTTCACACGTAATAAATTGAGCTCTGCTGTTGTATGTCCAGTACAAATATTTATTTGTGCGTCAGCGTAATAAAAGGCACTCCAAAGCTGAAAGTTTATTTATGTCTTCAGTGATGCTTCTGCTTAATAGATATATCTCAAAACATATACATTTTTAGTCTTTAGTTGAGTGCACTTTGTAAAATGATGGTGGTTGAACAAATCACAAAACAATTGCACTGGAATAATATATGGGGAACACTAAACATTTTAGAGGCCACAATGCAAACATCTTATGTAGCTGCAACAAAGCTGCCACCTAGTGTTACAGCAGCATGTGTTTATTTCGAGATTTTTAACTACAATGAAAAAAACAGAACGGATGTTATAAAACAGACATTGATATGCAACGATGTAGGAGAACTGCCAACAGAATATAAGATGTTGTAGCATATTTTGGTTCATTCAGGAGTACATGGTCAGCTGCAGCCACTGTGGAAAAAGTAAAAGAATGTTACTTATCACCTGCTTATGGCTAACACTCATAATTATTACATCTCAATTATGAAAAGCAATAAAATATCATTTTTAAAGTTGGTGGTTACATACCTCTTGAATGTTAACTTTAATGGTGCCATTATTGTCCTTGTCAAGTGTCTTGAAGGCCCCTGTAAATGTATAAAACCCCAGTGAGGCACATCATACTACATAATCTAAATCACAGAACTACTCAACCTTAAATGAAGGCAGAAAGAAAGAATAAAGAGAGTAATAGCTGACTCACGGCACATAGCATCCAAACGCACAAGACACCCAATGAAATTGTCAAAATCCATGTTGCCATCAGGGTCACTGTATCTTCTGGTAAGCATCTGGAAAAGCTGGTCAAGTGGGAACCCTGGTCAAACAGGGAAACGTCAATTTTTTGTTGCTGATTTGCAATACAGCTACATTAACTCAATATTCATTTTGAGAAGCACTGCACAAATAAATCAGAATAAGTTCATTACTCACCTGCTGCTCTGAAAGCTCCAGGCAGCTCGGAAGCCCCAATCATACCAGAGCGGTCTGCATCATAAGACTTGTAAATGCCCTGGATTGAACAAAGACAGCTTGATCAGAAACTCAGCTGTTATGACATACAAAGGGAAGCTTGCATGGTAAACCTGAGAGCTCAATAAATTATATTAATAGTCAGAATAGAGGTGGTCTGTTTTGCAAACTCAAAGCAACTTTCACATAAACATTCAGTCATGATATTAACAAAACAATTGTACCTGCCACCTCTTGATATTATTCCAAAGATACTTGAACTCCTCAAAGCCCAACTTTCCAGTGCTGTCGCTCTGAGAGCAAATGGTTAAGGCAAAAATCTGTGAATCTGAACTTATTTACTTAATACCCAAAAATGGCGATAACCCCCCCCCAAGCTTCTATTGAAGGATACATCCATCACTGCCACCATGCTTCTGCAGGACTCAATGCTGAAACCATCTGTCTTTAGATCACCATCTGGAGGATAGGCGAACATCTAATTAGCATCTTTCATTCGTGTCATACATGTAAAGATAATGTTTCAAAAATAGGATAAAAGGACTCACGTTTGCAGATGATCTTGTTAAGAATTTTCATCAGTTCATTAGGGCTCACCTCCATGTCCTATGATGAGAAAAAGTTATTTAAGATGTAAGAACTTTCTCTCTTATCACAACAGATTTAAACGCAGTTCATTTTTATTCAATTATTATATAAGACGATTCATGTGTCTGCTCCAAATTCGCCTACAATTACTACGCACTAAAACAATATTTCTTTTTTGTTATGGGAAATGATATACTTTAGAGTGCGCAAGTATGCAAGTACTGGGACTAATGCATAACAAATGTAACCACTGTTTCAGCTTTTCTTCATTTATTATTTATTATGCAATTTAAATTATTTATTTATTGGAGCATCACTAATCTTTTCTCTCCTGCAAAAGGTTGTGGTCCACATTTGCATAGACATATATACATTAGCCTATGGATCTGAACTTTGAATTTTAACTAGGAATAGTACACCACGTGGGTATGTTTTAGGATACTCATTTTGACAATCCGTGACACACTAATTCTAATTTCAGATCCTTATTTGGAACAAATGGCAAGCCGGTTCCCTTTAAATAGCGCATAAAGATAATACACATATGTTATTGGTGCACCACTTTAATGATATATTTGGATTTACACTCCATACAAAATAAGAAGGAAAATCACTTTTAGTTAAAAATGCTACTAAACTATCAAGTATCCATAATATAACAAGGAAGTATCTTTTTAACATCAGAGGGGAACCCACTCCAACACTCTGGTAAAGCATGTATCCACACCCCTCTATGACTCAACACAAACTAGGTGGGACAACCTTCATCACAATGGCAGGAATGCACATAAAGAGGAAGAGCGAGTCATGCTTCTTGCCTCTGGATTCAGAAACAAGAAACGCTGTCGTTTGCATACACAAAACCACACCCCTGCTGTCTGTTCTGAGACCAGAAACTCTGAATGCATCCCACTAAACTGTACTGAAATCAAGAGAGAAAGCCACAATAATGCTGGGTGGAGCAAAGTAATGGAATGTAGACAAAGCCTTGATGTGGAAGTTTCTGGCTTTAAACTGTGATACTGTCTGATCTGTGATACTGTGCTCAGATAACTCAAATACTTGGATGATTGGCAGGGGGGAAAAGGATCAGACTTTAGACTTTTGGATAGTAAATAGCTCACAAAAAAAGTGGGGGAAGTAAATTAGTCCACTGGATCTAAACCTGGCTAATTTAACTCGGGCTGTATGATCTTGGTGGTGAAAAAAACTGCATCACAACTGCTTTACTACTCCGTATACGAACCAGCTGACAGTAAATACTTTGTTCAGACACTCGTTGATAACATGGGGATTGCAAACAAAATACACAGTCTATTAGGATCTACTCACATCCCCTGCAAGTTGCTGAAATACTTTGCGAAACTGCCTCTCCTCATCAGTTTCATTTGAATTAGAATATGCCAGCGGCCTTCTGGGAGGAGGCTGGAACAAACAAAGTTACAGTGAGAAGCGCATTAAACATTTTAAATACCAAGTAAATAATCAATGAACCACTTCATATCTATATGGCTTCCAGGACCTGCTTTACTGGTATGATGCAAAAAGCTTTTTCCTATCTCAGATATCACAACTATGAAAATAACAAAACAATTAGACACAAACTTACAGGATCAGATGGAACAAACTGGGCTGGATCGACGTTGCTACGATACGGAAAAGGGCAAAAAGGACATAAAATATGGTCAGCTATGAATTGCTGAAAACAGATGTTTTGCATGTTCCAAGCATGTAACGTTACTGCGTTATATGAGAAGGTTTAGTGGCAGAGCTGGCTCACCTAACAACATCCAGGATCCCTCCAATAAGTTTTTTGGCCAAATTCATATTGAGCACTCCGAATGGGCACAGATGAAATATCTACAAAATAATGAGGCAAGTAACGTTATGATTTATATCATTTAATGTATCGACTCCAAAACGTGATCCCTGTCAGTTAATCCTCTACAAATACAAACTGCAGTTGCCATGACACATATCTGAAAGGGAATGACACTGGGTTAACACAAACCATGCCCTGTATGTCCTAAAAACGTTTAGCTCACTACCTAGTGAGTATTTATAACACATTACCAACCAAATCGTCCTTCTTTGGATAACAACGCATATGACGTTCGTTCTGTTGCATTAATGTCATTACAAAAGCACACATATATCACAATTATACTTTATTCCTGTTCAGGCCGTTGTGATTTAATCGTGACGCATATCAGAAATGAGCAAAGTAAGCAAACGTGTCTATTTAAATTACGGTTAAGTATGAGAACTTACTAGAACAAAGATGTCGAAGAGAGCAACCGGAAAGCCACGGAGAAAGAAAACGTCCGCACCTCAGGTAAACAGTAAAGTAAAACCTGTTTCCGAATTCTCTTGATGCGCTCCACACCCAGTCCGTTGATTTGTAAAACTCAGGGTCCTAAAACCTGTCGAATCTACTGCGCTTGCTTGCATGTTATTATATTTCAATAAGTTCACTTGAGGGACCCTTGTTGGGGTCATAGATACAGTAAAACCCGTTTATGTATGGAATTTGCATAGCGTTAGGAGGCTATTAAGTGCATAAAAGATGAAAATCCTCTACATAAGTGCAGTGCTTTCCCATCTGTGGGCCGTAGTGGTATTGCAAGGGGCCGTTGTTAAATAAAAATGATAAAATATTCCGTTAAGAATAGTTATTTATTTTACTGCAAAAGAGTCGTGAACTGACCGTTGTTTTGATGTCATTTGTAGATAGTATGCAGTTTTATGAATTTCAAATAGCAGAATATGATTAGCAAATTAAAAATATATATTTACTAAAGTGTGTAATTGTAATACACTTCTATAGTACTATAGTAGTATAGTACCCCGTGTAATACTAGCACGTCCCATGAACTGTCATTTGTCTAACGTTACAATGTGCACAAGCGTCAAGACTTCACTTAAGCCTGCAGCTGATGCACACTTATAGTATACTACTATAGTAGTATACTATATTATTAACTATAGTAAATTATACATTTTACTACCAAAAATATTTGATTTATATATGAAAAAATGTGCACCCTTTCCGAAGAGCCCACTTTCTTTTTATGTATATGGCATTCACATCATTCTAAAAATAAAAAAGTACGCTTAACACATAATACACCCAATCTCGACTTGATGAAGTGCCGCAAGATCCGACAGGCATACGGCATACATATTAGGACGTCCTCAGACCTCAGCGTCAGTACTCGGATATCAGACGAAACGGCATCGCGCCTCAGACAAAAAGGCATCAGTTCTTATGGGGCGCCATTTGTAAAATGAAATGTGTACCAAAAACCTGTCAAATTTTGTCATATTTACCTACAAAACTACATACATTTCACTAGATTTACATAAATAATATAAATAATAAAAATTGCATCATGTTTATTACATACTATATAAAATATTAAAGATAAATTTAAATGTTTTATCTAAATATAAATCACTAATATAAATCTAAATCCTGAATAATAAAGTTACATTTAAATCTAAATGTTAAATGCAAAAGTTAAATGTTAAATCTAAATCCTATATATAAATGTAAATATTATATGTAAATCCTATTCCACATGCATAAATATAAATACTATATTATATATATATATTTACATTATAATCTAATTCTGAACGTTAATGTTCAGTAATTTAATGTTGAGCTAAATATTTAGAGAACATGTACATTTATACCGCCCTTTGCTGGATTGCGCCAATCAGCGCGAACGACAATTATAATTGGGCGGTGACATGCAACGGTGCGCAACTCTGAATTGATTGAGTAACACCGTCTACTTCAGTAATTAACATGGCGGTTCCGAACGATCTGGAGTTGAAATCGCACGGGATGTCGAAGGTCCTGCTTCTCCGAAGCCTCTTAATGCTGCCCTTACCGCCTGCTCAATTGTACCAGACAGATCGTTCGGAACCGCCATGTTGAGTACTTAAGTAGACGGTGTTTCTCCAATCAAGACAGAGTTGCGCGTCGTTGCATGTCACCGCCCAATTATAATCTGCGTTCGCGCTGATTGGCGCAATCCAGCAAAGGGCGGGTTAAATGTACATGTTCTCTAAATGTTTAGCTCAACATTTAGATTTAACATTTAGATTGAGATAAATTCTCAGCAAAACAGCGTCAGGACTAAACTCTCGTACAACCAGGCATCGGGTAAAACGGCCTCAGACTAAAAAGCATCATGTCTCATGTAACAAGGCATCAGGTGAAACGGCCTCAGACTAAAAGGCATCGGGTCTCGTGCAACAGGTGAAACGACCTCAGACAAAATGCGAAACAGCCTCAGAGGAAAATTGATAAATGGAAAACATAAAAAGGCATTAAATGACGCGTGACCCCACCTCTCGAGTGACGCCATACTCGCAAACAGGGGTATGTTCAAGCTCAAACCGGTGCGCAACGTTTTACGGTTTCCGGGTTGAACGACACGTTTGCTGGAAACGGTTTGCAACAATGTCAGCCCGATCAACAGCAACATGTATATAACCAGTGTTGCCAACTTTTGCAAGACAAATAAGCAACTGCAGCTCCAAAAACAAGCCCAACATTATTCATGATCATCAATGTAATTTATTATCAATTATTTATTATTAATGAACGAACCTGGGTCATTTCAAACTGACACTACCCTGTTTGAAAAACACAAACATAAATTATTTTACAAAAATTAATTGCAAATCTGATGTGAGCAGTATAGGCCTGGAGAGATGGAAAAGGGGAAGATATAATGACCACTTAACGTAGCTGTAACAGCCACACATTTATAATAAAGTAAAACTGAACTATATGCATTTGATGTATACTTTTTTAAATGATATTCTGCAATGATCAATACATTTATTTAATACAATAAAAATGTTTGATGTTTACCTTATAGCCTAATAAATAGGGTCATCCCTCCCTACCCCTTTGCTGCACCGTGATCAGATCTGAACGTTTCGTTCATTTTCACATTTCATTCTAATCGTGACAGATGTAATACATTTAGTTTAGTTGGTAGGGGAAAGGAGGCGGTGTGTTTGAGGACAAATTACGCTATTCACACGTGCTTAGGCTTGAATAACGCTGTGTAGCCAAACGCGCAGATCTACACTTTTAACATGTTTAATGATGTAGCCCGGTTATAAAATGCTTTGTATCTTTAAGTGAATATTTCATCTGTTTAGTATATTTACCTCCGATTATCCAAAGAGCGCCGATGATTACGTGAAGAGACCACTGTAACATTCTTGGCTTCTCTATGTTGTTTTACGTGCTTAGATATGTTGTGTGACCTCCTGCGGCGCCGCGCAGACCAATCGGCGCGTGACATCATAGTACCGCGAGAGTGATTCGACAGTAGACATCTCTGTATGCTTTCAAATAGCTCTCGCAGTGCTGTGATGTTATGCTCTGCCGCATGTAGTACAAAAAGCCTACCTTTGAGCAGACAGTGTTAATGGATTGAACAAAACAGCGACCATAGATGTAAAGAAACAAAGTTGCTTGTTAGGTTCAGAACAAGCAACCATATTTTTAAAATAAGCCCCAAAACCCGCAACAAGTGATTTTTTAACGCGGCTTGACAGAAAAAGAAGCCCAAGGTCGCGTATTGTAAGCGGACTTGGCAACTATGTACTGTATATAACCCACGCGGTGTTAAAGAGATAGCTCGCACAATGGGTCCAAGTAAAGTCGTTTAAATGTGTCCGCTGCAGCTCGGTATAGGCAACAATTGAAGATATTAGAAGACATGTATTTTGCAGTATTCAACACGTATTTATACAGATTTCATCAGGTTTCGAAAATTCTTCAAAAAGAACACTAATGGCCTTCTCAGCTGCCATAGTTCAACCTTTGCGTCATCACAACAGGGTGTTCAACCACACCACCGTTTCTGTTTAAAAAACGTTTTGCAACGTTTTGTTGGGGCTGAACGCAGCCCAGTTCTCCAGCAGTAATATTTCGAAACTTTTGACAGATTTGATTTGTAATTGATATATTGACCACATGTTGTTTTTAAAATGTATAAAAATTGTTTCTGTCTCTTAAAAATTTATTCGGATGTACGTCAAGACATTCAAATAATAAAAGCTGTCAGGATATGTGATTTTTTAAATGTATTTAATGATTAGCCTAACCTCTGACGTATGTAGGCTACAAAGTACTTTTCATTACTTGTGTTTCATTACGCTTTGACTGTCTGTTTGGCTTAAATTTAATAACAAAGCGCATCATATCTGTTTTATTCTGGACTAACATGTCAACATATCCTTGGCATCACTTAACATGGTGCCATCTAGAGGTTTGTGGGTTGAATAACAGGACAATTAGTGGTTATTTCACAATTCCTTATAAAATTGATTCATTGCCTTCATTCAGAACTGATGCCTTTTGTCTGAGGCGCGATGCAGTTTCATCTGATATCTGAGCATTTACGCTGAAGTCTGAGGACGTCCTAATAGGCGAATGACATCAAAGTACCGCGAGAGCGATTAGAAAAACCGAACAAGTCGAACAAGCCTATGGATTTATAAAACGTTCCCGCCCACCAAGTTACGTCTAAAAGGATGTAGCTCCGCATAGGGAAGTGAGCAGCTCGCGCAGAACTTGTCACGTCAACTGCTTCCTTATAGCAATGGCGTCTGTCACTAGCGAGGTGATGGTATCGTCAAGAATAAAAGGAGTATTTCTTGTCGCCATTCTTCATTTCGTATTTATTCAACCGCTGACTGCTATGTCTGAGCAGGGAAAATGGATCCTGAACGTGGACAGCGTAAGTGCATCAGCTGTTATCCAGGCTTAAGTGAAGTCTTGACGCTTGTGCACGTTGTAACGTTAGACAAATGACAGTTCATTGTGTTTAGAGACGCAATATTTTCTAATAATAAGCATTTATGTACACTGGGACGTGCTAGTATTACACGGGGTAACAGAATAGTGTGTTCAGTCTAAGCTGACCGGTTTTCTTGGTCATGCACTAGTATAGATGACTACCTAGTGACCTTTACAAGCAGTAATTAATGATCATTGCAGTAGCGCTGTTGTAACCTGGTGCAGTCATATTCATATTCCTTATGATCTTCACATTGTATGATTAGAATTACCAATGGATTTTATGTTTAATATGTCTACACAAAAGTGCCTCTTTTGGTTAACTAAAGTAATAAATGTTAGGAATTATTTTGTCTTTTCAGGATCTTACAAAGAAGCAAAATCACTTCTTTTTTCCTAAGACAATGTACAATGACACTATCATTGAACTGAAATGTGAGTATACATTTTTCTTTGTCTGTTTCATTGGCAGTTTTTATGAAATCAACTAATGCATAGGTGGGTATGTTTCAGGGCTTGGTGAAACATGCAGCACACCTGTAAAGCTCAACATAGCGTGGTATTTGCGAAGTTCCCCTTGCCATGATGAAGTGTTTGGACTTGATGTAAGTCCACAGTTTATCTGACAATTTCAATGCTAGGATGTGCAGATGTTAAGATTATTTGCAGCATATTAATATGCATTATTCTCTGTTCCTCTGAACAGCTTGAAATGGTAAAACAGTATTTTGACAATACACAAGTGCTGCGAGAAGGAGGCAATGGCTACTACATAACCCACACATATCCTTCCCTAGAGTGCCAGCAACACCTTTCTGGAAATGTGGTATGTGGAATGATCCTCTTTTTATTACAAGTGTTTTATATGTTGTATATTATTAGACTAATTTAAAGTAGATTATGCGATGTTTCAACACTTGCTAAAATTTGACTGACAGGTAGCATTTACTTAAATTGGTTCTTATTTGTTATACCACGCGGCTGTTGAATG
Source organism: Triplophysa rosa (assembly GCF_024868665.1). Lineage (NCBI taxonomy): Eukaryota > Metazoa > Chordata > Actinopteri > Cypriniformes > Nemacheilidae > Triplophysa > Triplophysa rosa. The sequence goes on along the minus strand of NC_079903.1, from coordinate 16,237,617 downwards.
CTTCATTCTGATTGGCTGACGAACGTTCAACTGGTGTGCATTATTTTTCAGTTAAACGCACACCTATGAAGTAGTTCCAGATTTGTCGACCGAATTACAGTTCCATATCACTGCGCCCAGTTTAACTTAAATGTAGCCTACTGTCCACCACTGAATACGTATCTAACAACAGACAAAGTGACAGGCAAATTCCATTGTCTGAGAAGAAATAACTATTAATATTTATGGACAGCATGAACATTTGAACAACAATGGCGAGAGCACTGTACAGGACTGTTCAGACGAAAAACTAAAGCATGTATCAAAGGTAACGGCAAACTACAAGACACAATCAGCGGGTTAAAGATAAAACGCGAAGCACAAATATAACAAAAACAACATGTTAAATTCGTCTGTGGAATGGGTAAACGGGACTTAAAACACACAGCAGGAAGCTTTCTATGCCACTGCGAGAACCGCAGCTGGCGCAGAAACCTCCGTGTCACTTTTTTCTCTTAATACTTTTCTTATACGACAGGGGTGTTAAATACGACGAAAACAAATCAAATATAGATACTTGTCGTTTCACTCTCAGTGAAGCAAAGCAAACGCGTGTGCATGTGCACTGTCTGTCTTCCTCTCGCTCTCGGAAAACTGCATATGCAGGCTCAAGCAACGCCTTCAGATGAGATGCGTAAGAAATTAGTCCTACCAGCAAGTGCATTCCGGGACAAATACCATACAAATGTCTTGAGATAAAACATCGTAACAACGTCTTGTGGTGTTGTGACCGTGGTATAAGCGGAATAATTGACTCCGGTCCTTTCAATTATCAAAAGTTAATGCACATCCGAGGTGTAACGGCCACGACGCGAAGGGTGTGCATTAACTTTCGATAATTGAACCGCCCGTCGTCAATTATTCCTTACTTAAGTCATGGTTAGACTTTGATCACAATACATGAAAGATACTCTTAATTTTTTATGGTATTGTTTGCATGAATACCAATAGATCTGTTGTTCAATATTTGTTATTTTAATTTCACAGCTTGGAGTAAAGGAGCTTGATGAGAAAAAAATGCTGGCTCCACTAGAGTCCCAGGTGAGAAACTATAGTTTAACTGATGTATCTGAACCAGGTTTTAAGTGTTATGTGCCCTACGTTCAATTAGCATCTATATATAATCTTGTTGAGCATATATGCATCACTTTTTAGTAGCCTTGTGTACTGCTGTTGTTGTTCTGTACTTAACACTTCTTTCACTAAAACAAATTCCTTGTATGTGCAGACATACTTTGCAATAAAGCTCTTTCTGATTCAGATTCAGATGTCATTGTTAAAGGGGTCATATGGCGCGAACACGTGTTTTTCTAAGTTGCCCATGCATGTACTAGACACGTAAAATTGCAAAAATTAAAGTGTCGGAACAAAAGATGCATTCTATCTAAAAGCGAATGCTCACCCAGACCTGCCTGAAACGCCTCGTGTAACCACACCCCCACAAATCTACGTCAGTTCGTGGTTTGATTTGACTAAGACCACCCAAATGAATACGCAAGTAAGGTGGGCATACCTGTCAGTACAATTGCTTTGGAACCTGATGTTCCAAATATGGTAAGAGGCGTTACATTTCTGTCACACGCTTGCAGTATTCGACCAATCACTACGCACTGGTTAACTGGCCAATCATAGCACACCTCGCTTTTCAGAGCGATGAGCTTTGTTAAAAATCTGCACGTTTCAGAGAGGCGGGGCAAAGAGGAGATCCAAACATGCACGTTATGTGGAAATACAGCATTTTTAACCTTAAATCGTGTATACACATTGCATTACATCTAAAACAATCGATAATATTCGTTTTAGCCGTGTCATATGACTCCTTTAATATGAGTGTCTGGTTTAACTAGTAGATAAGTGGTCCTAAGTCTGTGTCAGTTGCTTAGAAACAACAGAAGGAAGATGTAACGCTGATGAGTGGTGAGGAAACTTCTCAAAGCACAGAAAGGAATGAAATTCAAGCAGATTCAGCCTGAATTGTAACTTTTTCAGTGATTTGTTTTAGTTGTTTAACTTTAAACTCTGAACACAAGAAGAGTTTGGAAACAATTTCTGATTTCTCTTTTTGTATTTTGTTTCAGCCAACCACGGATGCACAAGGCAAACAAAAGAGAGAGGTGGATAAGAAAGAAGAAAAAAAAGAAGTTAGTTTAAAAAATGGTTAACATGATTTTACATGTACAGAGCCTTTGAAATACAGTTACGACACTCGCAAAAACCTCCATAGTAAGGATGGAATGCGGAAGTAACTCGCGTCATGGAGCGACCAGTAGTTCCAAACACAGCACTGAAGCATTTCAATGTCTCCCAAACGCATTTGCTGTACAGTTGGTGAAATAACTGCATGTTTTAACATTTTAACGAGTTGGCGGACATATTTTATGTTCATAGATCTTATATCCATATTACTCCCCAGACAAAATGCTGCTATAAATGTTGTACGTAGTAATCAGTGGACACAATGTGCTAATATATTTAGCTAAATTTATGCAAATATACTCAAAAAAATGATTTGTTGAAAAAGCTGCATCAAGTGGTTCCACGCAACAATATTAAGATGAGAGGCATCTCAGTACTGGCATTAGCACAGTTAAAGCTCATTGAATGATGCAATAGACATCATTGGTGCGCATAAACCTCTCACAGCCTAAGCATATGTAACCCTCTTCAAAACAATGGCAACCCTAAAACTAAAAAATACAACAAACTCTTTTAAACCTCAAAGATAAATGAACATTAAGCACAATCAAGTCTTTTTTCTTTACCGAAAAACACTTTTCGGTGAATTTACTGCCTAAATGCAGTATTACGCAAAGCATGCTGGGAACTGAAAATCCCCCTCGACCAGTTATGTTGAATTAACTTGTTTATATTAAGTAAACTCAACAATAGGTCCAATATTATAGGGTTTTGCGTTCTACTCAACAATGTTAAGTTGACCAGTCAAACACTTGTTAAGTAAAGCTGACAGATCAAATTTTTTAGTATAAATAACATAGTTAACTTTATTCTTTATGTACTGTGAACAAGGATGGGTTAAGTAAAACTAACAGCAGCGACAGTTCGTTTTTTTGAGTGTAGTTGCTGTTGCCTGTCCCACTAAAATCCCTTCAAATAGGTTGACGGCATGGATTTGAACTATTGAGCACTCCATGAACCAAGTGACCACACGACGACGAGATGGAGTGTCGTAACTGTATTTCAACGACTCTGGTCTGGGCTGTATGATTATACATACCATGCATTAGTCGAATTTTGTCAACTGGTTTATTACATGAATCACTGTTTCCAATGTTAGCAGGACAAAGCTGCTGTAACCAAAGTACAGAGCGCTGCAAAAAGCAATCCATCTTCATCATTAGATAGTCGGGTGAGTATTAGAGCACAAAATGTAATTCTCAAACTTTTTTACAAATACGACCCATAACACTGCTTTTTTTTTGTCATCACAGAAGCTCACAGACAGCACAGTGGCACAGACCTGGGAGGACAGTCCCTATATGTTCATTATAAAAATTGAAGAAACTCCACCTGCCACAGAAACTAAATGGAGCATACAGCGTAAGATTGTGAATGATATTTAGTTGTATTCCCTTCAAATGTAATATTAAAAAGGGTGTTTTAAATTTCTGAAATTACAGTGGAGGTCAGGATGCAAGGCCCCTATGAATACATCTCAGCATCGGAATGGCCATTGATGATTGTAAGTCCACTTTGTTTTGTTTTTCTTTTAGTAGTTTTTGCATCACTGTGCCCTCGTCTGTGTAAATTAGCGGTTGTGTCCTAACCAGCCATGACCCCGTGAGTAACAAGATGTTTGTTTTGCTTGATCACTTCTATTTATGTTGCATCATGTTGGGTAGCCCAACCCCATAGAGTAAATGGTAGCCGGGTCAACAACCCTGCTTTTAATAACTGTACGTTACACATCAAATATTTTCTGATTGACTGTCATTGCGTCACGCCACGAGGCAGTTCAGTGTAGAAAGACAAACCTGTCATGTTGTGGCTGGTTAGGATATTGTAGAATTTTAAAGGGATAGTTCACCTAAAAATGAAAATTATGTTATCATTAACTCAGCTTCTTGTCATTTCAAACCTGTATGAGATTCTTTCTTCTGCAGAACACAAAAGAAGATATTTTTAAGAAAGTTGGTAACGAACAGCGCAAGTGTTCAACACAAAACCAGTGCAAGTGAATGGGTGCCAGTTAACAACATTCTTCAAAATATCTTTTGTGTTCTGCAGAAGAAAGTCAAACAGGTTTAAAATGACAAGAGGGTAAAGAATTGATAACAGAATTTTCATTTTTGGGTGAACTATCACTTTAAGTTACAGCAAGTAGCACATCTGTTTTGTGAAGCGTACGGATTTGTTTCTTTAACAAAAGCTTCCAGCTCATTGTCTGTTTCAATGGCTGTTGTACTCAGTTTTACATGGTGATGTGCATCATCTATGTGATTATGGGCGTGATGTGGTTGGCTCTCTCGGCTTGTTACTGGAGAGACCTGCTGCGGATTCAGTTCTGGATTGGAGGAGTTATCTTCCTGGGCATGCTGGAAAAGGCTGTCTACTATGCAGAGTTCCAGAGTATCCGATATGATGGTCTCTCAGGTGACACAATAAGCCTTTCACTGATATATGTCACCTTTTTTGTTTGTTTGTTAAAACCGGTTTATCAGCCAATTATTCATTTCAGTTTCCTGGTAAATAACAAGGAACTAAAGCAAACAGTCAGGTTGAGGCAGAACAGAGGCCCTACTTTGACCCCCTAACAGCATATGATCCTGACTGCTTAACAAACAAAGATGTAAAATAATGATTTGAGTATTAATTATTACACTTCAGAATACATGAGGGACATAAAAAAGGCTTGTCTGGGACAAAGTCTTTTATACTGTTCATTGGCTGGAGTACAAACATATGTCACTGTAGAATGCTGTGATTGTGATCAAAATTGTTTTCGAGAGCCCAATAACTTTAATATCACCGTTTTGTTTGATGTGGGTTGTTGTTCTTCAATTGTGCTTTTAATTGTCATCCTTATGTTGTCCTACTGTGTGTGTACAGTTCACGGCGCTGTGGTTTTTGCCGAGGTGCTTTCAGCTGTGAAAAGAACCCTGGCACGAGTACTTGTCATCATCGCTAGTCTTGGATACGGAATAGTCAAGTAAGTTGTTTATAAGCGGTAATATCTGAAGGTAGTTGCTTCATACTTTACCAGATTTTAATGAATTAGAATGAAAACATTTTGGCAAAATAGACCTGAGATTAAGCTATTAAATGCAGTATGATGCTTTACTTTCAATAAAATGAATATCAGTATCAATTGATATTGTTCAAATCTGCATTTAAAGGAACGTTTAACCTAATACTCAATGCAAACCATTACCGTTTACCTTAAAAGGGTGTTAAATAAGTAAATGTAAATATAAGGGTAAAACCTCAAAATGTTGGGCAATGTTCTGTATGTTCTGAATTTAGAGAATGTTTTGTAACATTCCGGATTTATTTCTCTTGGCAATAACTGCATTCCTTTTACACTGCAGACCAAGACTAGGAGCATTGCTGCACAGGGTGGTGGGAGTAGGACTGCTCTATCTTATCTTTTCCATTATAGAGGGTGTCCTTAGAGTAAACACGGTAAGAAGTGCAACCCGAATAGAGACTATTAAAAAAAAACTCTGTGATAGAATTTCAATGTAATGTGTTTTTTGCTGCACCAATACCACGTGAAACCTAACATTTCTCTCTCGCAGGAGCATGACGGTTCAAGCAGACTGCTTTGTGACATTGTTATGGCCCTCATTGATTCTTGTATAGTGTGGTGGATATCCTTTCATAAGTCAATCAAGAATTGAGGCCATGTGATTGTGCTGTTCTCTGTTGCCGCACTGGCATCTGCATGATGCAGATGGAAATGAATGTAGAATGTACAGAGTTTAATTTATAAGCGATCTTCGAGGGGATGTGGTGTGGATTCAGTCTAGACACAGTCTAGAATTACTCCTTTCAGTTTCTCTTGCCCTTGTCTTCCAGCTTACTTTGCATGAAAAAAAATCTTCTAATGATGGTGGTGTGTGTGATGGTCCTCCTCTTCTCTTTCCTGTTTCTCCCCCTATGTTGTTCTGCCAGGCTGAAGATGACCTGGTGTTGCTGGCTGCAATCCCTTTGGCTGTTCTCGACTCTACCCTCTGCTGGTGGATATCCTCATTTTTTTCTTTCTCTCTTAGTTTGTGTAGCAGTGATCCTGAATGTCTAGGATATCAAATAGCTTTTTTGTCTTCTTTCTGCTTGCAACTCCCTGGATTTTCTTTCTTTTTGATCAATGACATAAGGGATAAAGTCTTTTAAATTACTCTGTCGGTCGCTGTACTTAGCGGGGGTCAGTAAAACCTCAGAGATCTGTTTCACATTTTGTCTTTCTTTTATATCCAGCCATATCGGTGTGTCTTTGAACTACTGTTTTAAAGTGTGTCTGCCATAGCTTGTGTATGAATATTAAAAAGATGCTGAGCTCACGTCCACTGATGTAGTCCTTGACACCCAGTCACATCTTCATAAGCTTGGCCCAGACGATGAAGCTTCTTCGGCTGAGAAGAAACGTGGTCAAGCTTTCCCTTTATCGACACTTCACTAACACGCTCATATTCGCTGTCATTGGTGAGCACATACTTCATGCTACTCTAGTTTTTGTGTGAAATGAATCTGGAAAGGTAGCCACTGAAATCCTCAAACTAGTTCTTTTTCTACCTTTTTTCTTAAGTTTACAGTATATCCAAACTGTTGGACACACCAGCGTCCATATACTGTAGTGTGATTTCAGTTTTTATTGTTTTAAAACGAATGTGACATTTAATTTAAACGTTAAAGATACAGTTTTAAATTCTCCTATTGACTTTCATTTGACACTTGCAGCCTGTCAGGATATTTGCATCCTAAATTGTGGTTGGTCTATATAAAACATTTGGGTTACATGATTTATTAATGGAACGTGCACCACAAATAAAGTGGTTCAACCTCTCTTCCGCTCTTTATCTATTTGGGTTTTCAAACTATACAGTTACCCGGAACTTTAGCACTGTTTTGTGTTTTTTTTACAAAATGCAAATCTAGTTAAAAATAAAATTTGCTTGATTTTCCCGCATTGCCTTTAATATAGAATCCTGATTTTCTTTCAGCTTCTGTTATTTTCATTGTTTGGACGACAAAGACCTTTAAGATGGCCAAGTGCCAATCTGTAAGTATTCCTTATTGATATATCATAAATCTGTGTTCCACACAACCATTGTACCTTTTATTAAAATTCATATTCATTTTATCACCCTCGCCTACTTTTATAGGACTGGAGAGAGCTGTGGATAGATGATGCCTTCTGGCGTTTTCTCTTCTCCAGTATCCTGCTTGTCATCATGTTCTTGTGGAGACCATCAGCCAATAACCAGAGGTAAATTCTCTTCTCCTTACATTTGGTAAATTCAGCTAATTCTGTTGCATTAGCAATATAGCACAGATTTTGAATCGCTGTCCATGTGAATTCTTCAGATACGCCTTCAGCCCACTGGTGGATGAGATAAGTGAAGAAGAGGAGGGAGAACAACTTATGAATGAAGCCTTCGGTGAGAGTGCTAATGAACAAATTAGCAGATTAAAGTAGATTGAAGTAGTACTCTGTGTTTTTAGAGCAAGATTTGATTCTGTACATGAGAGACTGTAATTTATAGTTTTATATGCAGTGCTGATTCACTAAAAGGACAGTTCTCAAAGTACCGGATTAAGCGTTTAAGTAAGCAGCACACTTGAATGCTGCTTATCAAGTTTGCAGATCTGTCAGTGTACGCCTGTTTGGCCGGTTCTAACCAGTTTTGCCTGAATCTACAGAGGGTGTGAAAATGAGAGGAATGAAACCAGAGACCAACGGAAATGTGAAGCCCAATAAAGTGGTAAAGCACTCCAGTATTTTTACTATAAAAACATCAGAATTCCTCGCCTGCTTCAGCAATGATTTTACATGACTCATTATCGCAGAAAATGACAAATTTTGCACTACACAGAGAAGTTGTTGTGATCTGTAGTGTATTCTGAGATTTACTGAAAATGCGGGGGTCACAGAAGCCTTCAGTTCATATTTGCTTTGTGGTTCATTTAGGATGAAGATCTCAAATGGGTTGAGGAGAACATTCCCTCTTCAATGGCTGATGTGTAAGGATCATTTTAAAATGGCATAATACAATCACACTTTGGTAACGGTTTGTTAAAGTAGAAAATATGTTGGCTATTCATCACCATTTGTCTATTATAGCAAATTGTTTGTTTTTTTCAGTGCGCTGCCGCCTCTGCTAGACTCAGACGAGGTGAGTGTGTAATGCTTTGAACACCAGTGGGCGCTGTGTGAGCAGACTGTCACGTCACAGTGTTTACCCTCAGTCACCGTGGGTTGTTTTCTTTCTGTGTGGAACAAAAGGAGCGCTGGGGGTTTGGAGGTTTTGTCTCGCTAATAAGAGCTCACTTAAGTTCACGTTGGACATGTTCATCTCACACGCAGCCAATATGGACAAACCTCTTTAAAGAGGAAATGAGTTTACACACTATAATACAGTGTTTATGTAACCGTGTTGAAATTTGCAAAGCGAATTAGCATTTTTTTATTATTACATCTGTAATACCTTTTTTTTGTTAAAATGTGCATTGTTACAATTTTGGTATTAATGCAAAATCCTTTTTTTCCTCAGGAGATCATGACTACAAAATTTGAGATGTCCAAAATGGAGTAGGTCTGTGAAGATGTATGTATTGTACATAATGTTTATGTCAATGCACAACTGCTTTATCCCAAATGAATGAGGTTTTTATAAGCAGTGCCTGTAAATATGTGGGGCGATGAGGGTAATGCACTAAAGGACTTGTTTTATTTTTAATTGCCTGTTTGTATTTATATTTTCAGAAGATACGGTGTAAAAGTTTCTTAAACATTTCTGTAAATTGCCTTTGTTGTATACATATCTAAAGTACAAAATGTGATTTAAACACATTGTTTTGTGCATTGTGCTCTTTCAGAAAGAGGCTTTCGCACGGCGATCCTCTTATTAATCACATAAAGATGGGAAAACGCGTAAGATAAAGACTCTTTTGCGTTTCTCTTTAATTCATCAGTATGCTTTCACAGATTAAGAGTGCATCGCTGACCTGCTGGTATTTTCAGTGAAAGTGGCCATTAAGTGTCATCTTGTGGATCATTAAACAGATTGCCTTTCAAGGGCTTTTTATGTAAGGTTGGGTGTAAAGCTGTGTTATAAACACACACCTGTTTTTATGTGCCGTTACATGACTAGGGAAAATTAGGTTAGCAGTGTTTTGACTGTCAACACTGACGAAAACAAAGGGCAGAGGTGGTTGTTTTTGACAGCCGATTCAAGCTTACAATTATGTTCTGTACGTCAACGTTTAGATGATGCAATAGCTAACATATTAATTAATAATTATATAATTTGACTATCAGCATATTTTCACAATTGTAAAAGTTATTTGAACAAATTAGCAATAATAGTGTATTTACAAGATACCATTAATTCAATAAGGTCTGTAAATAATATTTTTCATTGTTAGTTGCGAATACCCATTGCATTAACTAGTTACCAAATATGATCAAGTTTAACCTTTAAAAAGATTTTAAAATGTTTTTCCTTTCACAAGTTAAACAGCTGACCATGGGTTGTTTCACACGTGACCCGGACCACAAAACCAGTTAAGTTGCACAGGTATTTTGTAACATTATATTTGTAGCCAACAAGACTTTGTAGGCTATGGGTCAAAATTATTGATTTTTCTTTTATGCCAAAAACCATTAGGATATTAAGTAAAGATCATGTTCCATGAAGATATTTTGTAAATTTACTATCGTTAATATATCAAAACTTTACTTTTGTGAGTGGATGCAGCAAAATCTAAAACAAAAATGGCCGGAAACACGCCTACAAACATCGCTCGCGGCTGCCCGCTTTTTGGGAGTTACCCACTCAAGTTTGGTATCTATGTAAATCATAGATTTCTATGTAGATCATAGGTTCATCTCTCCACAACGCCATTACAGCAGTAAGCCAATAGAGCGCATTAAACAAACCTGTTACTGCTTAGGAACGACCTACTACAGCTACAACTATTTTCTTAATATTTTGATAACTAGCTAACAAACCATATATCAATGGAAATCTTTATCCAGCGTTCAGGTGATGTATAAATCTAACTTTCGAAAACTTGACCCTTATGACTCGTTTTCACATACATGCAGTGGTCTGTTGGTAAAGCATTTTTATAGCTATTAGCAAACAAAGTTGCCTTTAACATAAAAGATTCAATTTATTACATTGACAGTATATGCTGAAGCCTGTAACATCCATCTGCCTGTTGATACGTATTGATTTAATCTCAAAGCAACCTTAATTTCTTTTATACAGATTGTCAGTTTCACCTACTTGCCAATACAGACTGGATATCTCTGAGCTATACTGTCTCTGTTAAGTCTGGTGATTAACTTGTAATACTTCCTCATAGTTTTTCATTAACCCTGACCCTGTATCGAGCTATTGAAAATGCTGTTCCGAAACCTGTTGCTAGGCATCCTGTTAATCTGCTGTTAACATGCTTATAAAATGATCCTGGAGAATTAATGTAAATAGTCAACAGCGTAGTGTGGGTCAACAACGATGTAGTCACGATCACCTGAGCTCAACATTAGAATTGGAGATGAAGTGGGATATTAAATAACAGTTAAAGCACTACATTATGATTAATGTGAAGTCTGTGTAATCCAATATAAACTAACATTTGCCATTATGTAATGTTTAGATTAAGGTTTTTACATTTACGTATGCTTCCATTTCCGAGATTATTTTGCAGAATGCGTTTTACAGATACCCAAAAGGCCAAGTCAAATTAATCTGTTATTACTTGACTGTTTTGTCGTTTTCTAAAACGAGCCGACAAATGCATAATTCAGCAAGAAAACACAGAGAATTATTTAATGTTTAATGAAGGTTTATTCATGTACACAAGATAACTGTCTAAAAACAAAAACACATAGATTAGCGCACATTCCATATTGAATTTACAATTGAACAGGGGCAATCTGACGGGCTGTTATTTCAAATGTGTCACATTTACATATCTAGTAAAAGGAAAGCTACAAACAGAATGGCAATTAATATAAAACTAACAGTCTTTATGACCACTGTACTTTGTGATCACCGAGATTAACATTTCAAAGGAATGTCATTTATGACGATATAAAATCTCACTAGTAGACAGGCAAAACATTTACAATGATGGAATGGAAAGACTGCACTGATTGATAAATCTGAATTATTGCTTTCAAGATTTTTTTTTAACTATGTGGATTGCATCTCTCACCATGGTGAATCATGTGATTACTCCATATTTTGGGGGGGAGGGGGGCAAAGCTCCTCGCTGAACGAATCCCATGCAGATCTAATCCTCTTTGTGTGGCGTCACACGTTTCCCGCCTTTTTTTCTGGTAAATGATAACAGAAAAGATTAAATATATTACTGTGTAGTTCTACATTTGACATGTTAAATAAGTAATTACTGACACAATTTGTTACTGAGGAGCTGCTCAGTTGGGCTATTGTTCACCAAAACACTGACCAGAAAGCAGTACACAATTGAAAGTAACAGCATTTTTTTTAGAAGGAGCTTAAAGTCATTCCTCTGCCTCAACAATATACATTAACATAGAGACGTACTATAATTTTACTATGCTATAGTTTCACGGAATGAGCTGTTTCACAAAATGTTGCACCTCTGTGTACACTAGCCCTAATATTTCACACCAGTTTTGAAAATTTTAAAGGGGTGATAAAGCAATGGCTTTTTATGTCTACAACACCAGAACGTTTCCTCAAATGAAGGTGCTCAGAATCACCAACGATCAATACAGAAATCCCTGATTCAAAGTAACTTCTCTGTAACTGACATCAACATCTGCATAACTGCTATTGTTTTCAGGTTGAAAACATTCTAGACTACTGTCCAGGAGGTCCTTCTCCTTGGCTAACTGTTCAGTGGCAGAGGACACAACTGTACGAACGATGGAAGCTGCAACCTCATAGCACATCCTCTTCAAAGCCTCCTCTTGGTCACCTGAATTGGTCGTTGCTGACTCAGGAAGAGACCCTTCATCCCCCTCAGTCTCTAACTCAACACTAGTACCTAGTCCTACTTTAGATTCTGGTTTGTCAATTCCATTTTGCTGAAGATCTCTTGAGTCAATTGGTGCTTCAAACTCACCGCTTTGGGCAACCGCATTGACAGTATCACACTTCCCATCTTGATTGAGAACCTTTCCATCCTTTGGACAAGTTTTGCCACTAGAGTCTATGGTCTCCTGGTTGGTCTCCTCGTCCTTCACATCGTTCTGGGTAGTCGCTTCATGATTGTGTGCTGTGGTGTCCTCTGAAGTAGCATCCGGGCACCCATTCTCACCGTTGGCTTTGGGCTCCATCTGGCATCCACCCTCCGATGCTGGATCCACTGCGTGAGAATTGTCTGATGGCTGACCAGATGGTTGGTTAGTGTGGGACCTCTCCTCTCCATCAGAACTTTTGTGCTCGCTTTCCACCTGAGCTTCGTTATTGCTCTCACTCAGAGCTACAGTCTGTTCCTCTGATCCAGTCTGTGGGACATCAGTTGCCCCAGTTGCATCATCAAGGCCATCCACGTCTTTAGCTTCACTCTCGGCAGTACCGTCACCCTCTTTCTGCGCTGCGAGACCCTCCCCCATGTCCACGCTGGTACTCTTCCCCTTTCGCAGTATGAAGTTCTTTAGTGACACAGCGCGGTTGAAGTGTGTCCTTTTTGCCTTGGCTGTCTTGCCTGAGTCTTTACCCGCCTGTGGTTCATCAGTCTGCTCCTGCTCACCCACTGGTTCCTCCTCTGCTCCGCCAGCATCGGATGCCCTCTTTGATTTGGGAATAACTCGCTTTTTGAAAGAGGTCCAGATCTCATTTGCATGCTGGTCCACTGATTTTGCATGCTGTGTGGTAGCAGTTGCTCCTTTCTCCTCTTCACCTTCAGCTTCAGTCTTCTCCTGGGTTTCCACATCGCTGGTCACCTTTACATCTTCCGCAGCCTGTTCTTCCTCCGGAGGATTTTCATCTTTTTGCTCCGAAGTCTCTTTATCCTTAGGTTTGTGGATCCCAACAACTGATGGATCTCTCTTCATACCTTGAAATGTCCAGGATCTCTTCAGCTTCCACCGTTTTTGCCCAGTGTGTTCTGACTTTGTGGTGGAGTCCAGTGTCCCGCTGTCACCTGCTCCCTCCACACTGGCTCCCTCTTCCCCCTCAGCATCCTTGGAATCATCTGTGCTTTTCTTGTGACTTTTTTGAGACATGAGTTTTTTGAAAGAGTGCCAGCGTTTCATGTGTTTGGCTCTTTGAGAGTTAGACTTGTCTGGCTCATCTGCAGCCTGAGGGTCTTCTGTTTGGTCTTCCACAACTGTGCTGGCATCAGCATCCTGGAGCCTGTCTAATGATCTTGACCGAACGGGGGCAGTCTGTTTTAGGTCTTCCCCTGTACCATCTTTTTTCTCTGTGCTCTTGTGGGAGAAAATTTTAGCAACAGGCTTGCGGATGAAGTCCCTAACACTCGACTTTTCTCCTTGCTTTGGCTTGTCACTAGCTGCCTTTTGCTCTTGGGAAGCCTCTTCATTTTCTGGTGCTTTTTCAATAGCCTGGCCATCAGCTGTAGCCTCAGCGGGTTCTATTGGCGGACTGGACGCCTGTTCTTTAGGCTCTGTATTATCTCCTTGATCGTTCAGATTTGGGGTCTTATCCTGCTCCTCTCCAGCGGTGTCCTCGGATCCTGTGTTCTGCTCCTTCTTCTTCTTACCTGCCATTACTTTTCCAAGCCCACTTTTGTTTAAAAAAGAGTCCCATATTTTCTCAGAGGCTGGCTTAGTTTTGCTATCAGCTGGTGGCTCTGTGCTAGGGGTTGGCTCAGTGGTAGACTTTGTTTCCTCAGTTGAAGCTGGGGCTGGGTCTTCATTTGTGGCTTCCACCTCAGCTTTGGTCTCCACAGTGTCTGCTTGGACAGGCTCTGCATTAGCCTCAGTTGCTGCCATATCCAAATATAAAAACTCCAACTATCAGGGCTTCTTCACTGAAAAACTTTTTTATGTTCTTTGCGGAACTGAGATCATTGATGATCAGCCAACAGATTGGAGAGTTTTCTTATCCAATTTATTTCCACAAGAATGGGGGAATTCTGCATCATATTCCGTGTAGAGAAGAGGAAACTCGAAACTAGAAGGAGAGAAGACAACAATTAGTTTTAAACTGACTGCATGATGTTTAGCTAAAATATATTAAAAAAAACATTCTAATATTCCTTAGCATGTTTTTAAGCATATAAATTGTTTATCTTGCAAATGTGTATATGTTGTGTTCTACGTGGGTTAAAATAAAGCTCTTGACAATCTCATGCTGACTCCAGTCACCTTGACAGCACATCTGTATAGATGATCAGTGATTTTATCTACCACTTGGGTCATTTGATGAGTTTTCCTGTTTCTTCTGTTATCCAACTCAGAAGTAATGCACTTTTGTAGAAAAGCTCTTATTTAGACTAGGAGCACAGCACATCACATCTTTTGATGAAATTCAGCTCATCACGTATGAATGTGCATATGTTTTCGGGCAAGGATATAAAAAATGGCAAAAATATGTCCTCGTCTAATGCTCATGTTATGATGAAATATCTTACAAACCTCCCACCTCTTTACCCTGGGTCAATTTATGATGCTTAAAGCATTTTAATACTTCACTTGAATGACCCACTAGTGAATTTAAAATCACTGACCATCATCTGTTCAGTCTGAGATAGAGGTGAACCAAATGTGACAGACACAGCTGGCTTATTCATAAAGCCTCATGACTGTATGTACCGTGAAATGCGTACAGTAGCATAAAAACACAATATTCTTTGCCTAGTAAAAAGCCTGATCGAACAACATGGATTAATTGGATTTCACCGTGACTGAGTCTGTTTACTAATGGGGCACAAGACCCTGCTTGCCCATCCGACTGACACTGGGACAATTGAGCCTTGACGGTTTTGTCCCCTCTTTTCATGGACAAAACCCTTGCCTTTTGTTATGTTAACGCGGGAGGGGAGATTTGGAGAAGCTCCTTCGAGAAGCCTCTAAGTGTGAGCTCAAACCTTGCTTTGCAGAAGTAGCGCATAATTCTAATGAGAAACGAGGGAAAAGCCAATGCAAATGCTCGAGACAGCAGGTGCCAGTGCTCTTCAAAACCTCATTTGCATTGCTAATGTGTCCCTTATCCTCCATTTTGTAAAAACGTCTACAGTTGACATCAACATCGCTTATGTTATTTTAATTGACGGCGTTACAGGGGCAATGGGTTCCTCGCCAAAAACGGAACGAAAAAAACACGAGACGTACTACTTCTGTTGTGTCTGGAAAACATCACGAACAATGCTCAGGCACTTGTTTTGATTCTCACCATCACTTTATAAAACCTCACATTAATGATCATATAAAATCATTTTGTCAAAGAAAATGGATTTAGCTTCATTGACCGTGTGAAATGTCTAACGCCTCGGAAATGTGTGATGTGGAAATTATGAAATCATCATGCAGCGGGAAAACAACAACCCGAGCCTCGCGCGCGCGCGCGCACCAAGCGTCTATTGTGGTAAAGCCATGCTGGTTACATTCTAGAAATCTCTGCAGCATTTTATTATGCAGTTTAGCAATTCTACAAATGCTAAAATGTTGTTAAAACTTTAAAATGCATTTAATTGATACACACTGGACTAAGCGCAATCTGGAGCAAATTTACACTCCAGTGCTTCTAATTATAATATGCAAGAGGGCAGTCTGGCGCGTTTGGCGAAGTTGCATGAATGAATGAATGAACTCTTAACGGTTGCTTGAGAATTTAGCAATGGTGAAGCAGATTTCCCCGTTCATGAACAAATATACACAAAGCACTACAAGCGGGAAACGAATTCATTGAGCCAAAAGCGCAAACTCACAGCCTTGAAATTCAAATACAGGGCGCAGTCAGTGAATGTGCGCCTATTGTCTTTACCAACTAAATCTCTGCGCTTCCTTATAACATGAGCTGCGCAACACGACTAAATCCATTGTATAGACCAAGGGGGACACGTACAAATTTTGACAGACAATGAAATCTAAGGTTAAAAATAAGTTCTCCATTCAGATGCGTGCATTCCGAACAAAGAGCCAAATATATTATAGGGAAGAGTCTGCATACCTAGTTTCTCGTTTGTAAATCCGTCCTGTGTTGGAGGAAAGGTAATAATCTGCTGCAGACTGAAAAAGACGCTGAAACTAAATCCCCGCTCGCATCTTCCTGCCTTGACCGAGGAGAGCTCAGTGTGAGAGAGTGTGTGAGTGAAGAGAATTGCGCGCGCGGGGACGTTGAGGGTCGAGCGCTGGTATTAACAGACGCGCAGCTGCGGCTCCATCTATCTCACCCTGTTGCCCTTAGCAACCAGGGAGACCACCCCCACCCTACTTCTGCCACCATACATACCCGCCCCCAATAGGGTTACTGTACGGGGTTGAGATGGTTTCACATACTTTTGATTAAAAGACACTTCCCTGATGTGCGTAAACTGTGGTAATGCCATTGCATCACGTCTCCTAAAATCAGCTGTGTCGGGTCTGTCAGTTAGCCTACTTTGTTGTTTGTTTACCCCAACGTGACGGGCTAATAGATCAAGGACCCCCTGTAAGGGTTTTGAACCGCAAATAAAGATGTGCGCAAACCGACCTCATTATGTGAATGGCGAATTAGAAGAAAGTGTGTTTGCGCAATGATCTAATGTCACTGCCTTGATGGAAAGAACAACACATTCTATTGATACAAACCATTATGAACAATCAACTGTTTACCATTTAACATTTCTTTAGTGTGTATTGAACCTTATTCCAGTAGGATTTTATTGCAGTTTATTGGTTCCCATCTGCCAGATAACATCCCACCAATAAAACCAGTCGAGACCCACTGAGACTATTGTAGTTTCAGATAAAACCAATACAATTCCCATTAAAACCAATAAATCTATTTGAATTTTAGATGGTCTCTGTTGTTTTTGTTTGTTTGTCAGCGCGTCTTCACAATAGAAATTCCTCCAGAGGCTTCGAGCCAATGAATGAAACGAAGCGACTGGGACAGCGCCGAGGTCAAAATGGTATTTGCCCGTGTCCCCGATTCAAACATCGGACCAAATTCGCCCTCATGCTGAATAATCTGTGCGCTGCGTAAAAACGCGTCGCTTTATGATGAATATTGCATGCGATAGAGCATCTGCACTAAAATTCCGCGCTCTTTATGAGCTTTAATTTCCTTGTGCAGGATGTGCCCTGTCTGTCTTGGAGCATCATCGAGTCAGACATGAAGTCTCCGTCTGCTTCATGAACTGAGCGACCACGTTGAGGGATTATCCGTGCCGCCAAAGAATCATAACAAAATCATCCCCATTCAAGCGAATGGGCGGAGCAAAGAGGATTGGTCAGATTGAAGAAGCGACCTATAAATAGAAGCATAACAGCCGATGATTTTTGTGTTTTGCTTGTGTGTATTGGTGTCTTATGCTTGCATATGCATAGGTGCTAGAAAAACGTGTGGATGTTTTGTGTAATAAACAGCAAGCACGTTTTTGGATGTTGTTTGACCTTCTACTTCACTGTTTCAGGGATTTTGGATTATTTGGTATTTATAGGCTACTGCTCTGAGATCATAATTTATCATATCCATCCATTCTCCAAACCTGCTTGTCCTCTGCAGGGTCACGGAAGGATTACGCCAACTCCAGCATCTCCAGAATCACCCTGATGTCCGGTCCATCACAGATCAAATCTGATTAGAGCTGGTTAATTTAAAGTGCTAGTTCACCCAAAAATAAAAATTCTGTCATTTACTCACCCTCTTGACATTTCAAACCTGTATGAGTTTCTTTCTTCTGCAGAACACAAAATAAGATTTTGAAGAATGTTGTAAACTGGCGCCCATTCTCACTTGCATTGGTTTTGTGTCCATACAATAGAAGTGAATGGGTGCCGGCGCTGTTCAGTTACCAACTTTCTTCAGAATATCTTCTTTTGTGTTCTGCAGAAGAAAGAAACTCACAAAGGTTTAAAATGACACGGGGTTGAGTAAATGATGACATCATTTTCATTTTGGGGTGAACCATCACTTTAAGTGTGCAGACAAGGCTTCGTTGTATATTCACGGATTCATTTGGAGATCCTATTCTGACACTTGTAGCTCAATGTCATGAGGAACTCTAAAAACAGAGAAGCAAAAATGTATTTTCATTGTGTTCAGAAAAGTGACCAGTTCCCTCTTTGTGTCTAAGCAAGAATCCTTCAGAAAGCATTGTTGTAGAGAATCTTAACAGCCCACAATCACCTCTATGCCTCTAAATGCACATCTGATGTCACATACTAAAGCATCAGGGGCACTAAGATATTGAAGTGCTGCTGTTGTGAACTGCCCGGGCTGTGGGCTTGGAAGGTGCGAGCGTGTGTATTTCTGCCACGCTAATGCCTCGCGACAGCATGCGTTTGTGTGCGAGGGGGTGGTGTGCTTCTTGTCTGACAGATTCTACCGAAGGCCGCGTCAAGCTCACGGCTCTGACTGTCAAATCCATTTCCCGCTCTCTCGTCCACAACACAGAGGTCTCATTTTAAGAAGCTGGCGCTGTGACAGGATGACCAGCATGTGCTTCTGCACCAAAATGTAAACACCAGGTTTAGGAGTGAGCTGTTACTACCCATACACACACCTTCTTGAGTTACACTGCAAAAAAAGATATTCTCACCAAGCATTTTCTTTACTTGTTTTCTAGTACAAATATCTAAACATTCTTAAATTAAGATACAAGAAAAGTGACCCTTCGATATTTAGTCTTTTTATGAAAGAAAATATGGGAATTATGGTAGTTTATGGTAAAAACAAGCAAAAGAATCTGCCAAAAATAAACTTGAATTAGGTACTTGAGAAAAAAGTGAAACTAAATTCAAGTTTATTTTTCTCGCCCCATTGGCAGATTTTTTTTGCTTGTTTTTACCAAAAACTTAATTCTTATATTATTTTTCAGAAAACGAGACTAAATATCTTAGGTCACTTTTCTTGTCAAGTAATTGTATATTGATTTAAGAAGTTTTAGATATTTTTTTACTAAAAACAAGACAAAAATGCTTAGTAAGAATGTCATTTTTTGCAGTGTAGTTGATCCAGGTTGATGGGGAAAGTAAGAATAGTTGAATCAATTCAGTCTTTGTATAGTATAACAGATAAGACGTGAAGAGACAAGAAGAGACAAGTAAAGGTAGTCCTCAGTTCTATCAATGCCGAGGCCTAGTTGAATATTTCTCAGCGATGGTGGAGTCGGGATTTATACGAGTTTAGTGTCATTGTGAAGTGAAAATGAAGGGGCGTACAAAATCTTACTCCAGCAGCGCACTGGAGAAAGTCATGACGTACATATTGGGAATCTAGATTTGAGGCATCCATTAGCATTTAAACTGAATATTTGGGCTGAAATGAAGTCTCCTCCTTTTATAGGAGGCTATGTAGGTAATAGCATCCATGGGACATTAATCTGTGTAATTAGATTTCGCCTGCGCCATGTGAAATAGATCGCTCTGGCATACTTCACTCCTCTGCAACCTGTACCAAGGAGAAGTTGGCTGGAATGAGCGTTGTTTGGCTGTCCACTTCCCTATTTACTCCTTCACCAACCCCAAACATCTATCAGCTCCGGGAAGGGAGATTTAAGAGAGAGAGGTTAAGGTGATGATGCAGCAATATTGCAGCATGGGACGGTCCTGTGATTTTGATGTAATCTTCTAAAGCTGTTTTTGGATGTATATTAATAAATGCGTGTTTTAAACGCCATTACAGACGGCCTGGTTTGTGACCTTTTCTAGTCGTGCCGTCTGGTTAATGTCTCCCTCGTGGCATAGAGCTAACAGTAACATTAACTTCACGCATGGGCAACCTCTGCAGCTGTTCTTGCTATCCAACCGCACGCCGCCCTGAAGTGTTGGCTTCTGAGGGATTTCCGTGTAATCTCTTTATTAGCGCACAGCCTGTCAATCTCAATCACTCCTGTTGTTGTGACCGAGCCCTGTTGTGTGGGAGGGGGTAGAGGGAGCCAATGGTCCTTGTTATCCCATTATTTGAGTACCTAACTTTAGTACCTTTCCCAACGTGTGTTGCCAAGACATCGTATTGTCCTCAGTGTAAAACGCTTGTTTGTTTTATTGATTAAACAGGAATTGATGCCAGACGGGACTTTAACACAAGCGATTATGAGATGTCCATTAGCCACTCATTACTTAAAGTGAAAATGAAAATTCTGTCATCATATACTCCGCCTCTTATCATTTCAAACCTGAATGACTTTTTCTTCTGCAGAACACAAAAAATATTTTGAAAAATGTTGGTAAACAAACAACGGCGGTACCTATTGACTTGCATTGGTTTTGTGTCCTTACAATAGCAGTGCATGGGTACCAACATTCTTCAACATTTCTTTGTGTTCTGCAGAAGAAAGTCATACAGGTTTGAAATTTGGGTGAACTATCCCTTTAAGGTGTAATGTTTCATGTAATATATACTTCTCTCTAAAGGGATATTTTGCAGATTCCAGTGCAAAATGCATCCGTGCTGTTATTAGCATTCCGCATGCACAGGAATGTAAAATGTTGGCCTTCAAGATTAGTAGTTTGGAGCAGAATGGTGCGCAAACAAAATCTCTATTCTCAATTACAGCAATCCCCCCGACATACACAAGCCAGAGTTAATTCTGAACATCTCGAAACTGAATTAGTGATAATGCTTTATAAGAGTCGGGTTGTCCTGACTTACATTTCTGGAATTTTGAGATACACTGACCTGTCAACTTGTAATCGTCTCAGTGAAATGAAACCAGCAGCAAATGGAGTTCGTTTTTTTTAATTAATTTACAAAAAAGTCCCATTTCATTTAGGCTGGATAAATTCATATGCATGTTTTATTAAACAGCCATTTCCTTCGCCATCCTTCATACGAACTATTGCTGCACGATCTCATTTCCACCCAATTCAAACGCTCTTTATATCGGCAATTACTGAAATGATAACAGCAGCAGTGACCTTTAGTATCGTGACACACTCAGAGAAACCAATTTCTACTAAAATCTTTACTGCCACAGAAATCCTTCGCATTCTTCTATTTGTTTACGTCCTCCTTAGATAACAGAATTTATTCATTTGGGGTTTATAGGCTCTTAACTTGCAACAGTATATGGCTCAATTTGATGCTGTTTTTCTCCTGCCCAGTAAATAAACTCATCTCCAGACAAAGACCTGCATGTTTACCGGGTACACAAGACACTGGATTTCTGCAGCGTCGACTAGTTCAGCTCCCAGAGGTCTGAATGGACAGAGAGGTTGAAAGGCCATCTGCAGACTTTTCCAACTAACATAATTTGTGTGCTAATTGAATTTGAAACATTCTTTCATAATCTTTGAATGTTCCTCTCTGGCAGCAACACAAAAACTTCATTCAGCATGCCCACTAACCCCGATACACAGAGAATGACACTCGCTGGCCCCCAATGGGGTTCACATGCCATATCACTCCACATGCATTCCAGAGTTACCATACACAGCGGGCCACTTGTTTTCAACTCATCTCTTTTATTTTAGAAGTCATAAAAAATGACATGGCAGTGCAAAACTGTCCATTGATGTGCTTTAAAGCTTTTTGTGTGTGTCTTATTCATTAGACTGATGTCATTTGCAAATTACAGTGCAGGATGCAATTATTAAACCAGTTACAACATGCAATGCGGGGGTTCCTGATGAAATCATAGCAGGATTTGAGTATGAAACTTACAATAATTTTTGTTCAATACAGTAGTTCTTACATTACATTTTTTAACCTATTTGAACAATAGTAGAAAAAAATTAAGATTTTGCACGCACACACACATTTTCATGCATAAAAGTCCTCTGCGGTTTAAATTATTATTTTATTGGTTTCTTTAACAAATCTATAAATAATAAGCTCAACAATTTTCAAAACGTCAGTTAGCCTGATTTATGCACAAAACAATAAAAATTTCAAGTAAACATCTTTGACAAGGCATTTTTAAACATTGATATCTCCAGTCATCATACGTCTTTAATGTGTTGCTATTCTCTCTGAAATTGTGAAAAGTTTCATCACCAGAGTAGACTTAAGTGCACTTCATAGGGTTTAAATGTGTGGCCTCTGATGAGTTCCAACTATATAAGGCCTATAAGAATTCCCTTGTGTAATCCTTATGCAACACTGCCCCACCCCATCTCCTGGTGAGAAATACTTAATAGTAACCCTGATAAATCAAGCCCACTGGATTCTCTCGGCTCTTCTAAGCTCTTTGCTGTTAGGCTACAGTCCCGCAGTTTGCATCATCAGGTGGGAGGGGGTCCTTTGTAATGTAGGGCCAGTTGAAATGAGCGGGTTAGAGTATTGGAACGATGGCACGGGTTGTTGTTAAGTGAAACGAGGGGCCAGACCACCACAGCAAGCAGGAGGGCAAACAGGATGACAAACATTGATGCCGAGGCCTTCCGCACTTCAAAAAGCCTCAGGGGCCCCAACGGCCAGGGGCCACGATGCCATGATCTGCCAGCAGGGGCCTTCAGTCTACACGCGTCACTGCACACATAGAAACAGTCAAACTTTCGATATAGATGACGTCTTAGATAAATTACCCTAACATTGTCTGTTTTCACTTACAGATCACCCCAAAAAAAGAATTTCCTCAAGGTCAATGTGCAATGTCACACATGCCAAATAATACAATTAATAACCAGATTACAACTAAAAAAGCCTATTAATCCATAAACACAACCCAGTCTGGATAGTAAACACTTTCTCACCAACTCGGCTTTGTGCAGCTGTTGTCCTCCGATGAGTCAGAGAAACAAAGTCTCTCCTGCAGCCTCTAGTGAGAAACAAGATGATAATGGCTGTAATGGCTGGAGATTAACAGAAGCCTACAGGGACTCTATTGTTTACCAGATCTTTGGCACTGGAGCACATTACAAACATAATTAGGTGTGGAGTGTGTTGAGAGGTGCAAAGTACATCATACAATCATGCAAGAAGCCAAATTCGCTGATTCGCAAACCCCTTGTGATCAGAACAGTTTTTGTGGTACTGTGTGCCGTGTAGAAGCTTATGAAGGCGACGCTGTGAAAAATGGTGTGCGTGTCTGCACGTGAAAAATATACCTGTGGGTCTTCTGAGTGACGTCTGTATGAATGATGCTGGATGTCACATGACGCGGACGGGCGGGGGCAGGAACACGTGTGCCGGGTTTGCAGTGGGCGGGGGTGCCTCTGGGGGAGCATGTTCTCCTGATACTTGGCTCCCTCCTTTTTTCCCGGAGATGGAAAACTGGAGCACTCCTGCAAAGAAGCAAAACACTTTTGATTGCAAAGACTCGCGGAAGTGGACAGCACAGTTCTCGCTGCATCTGATAGATTCGCTATAAAAGACAACTGTAAATCAAAACAGACAGGCTCCATTAACTAATAAGGTGGCCCTATCTTTATATGCTTTCCTTCTGGTTGTCTCATTTGTTCTCTTCTGTTGGTACTCTAATGGGACCAGCGGACACACTGCCCTGTCCACCTTTCTTGTATCACATCATTGTGGGTTTCACATAAAGGCGCTGTTGGCCCTTTCGCAGCGCGGGTCTCTATGTTTGTGTCCACAATTACGGCAGGCATTAAAGAGCCTGTTAGTGCAGCGGCTTCGTTTCCCATCCCTGTAAAGCTGCCAATTAGCCGTTGAGCGCTGAGAAATTACAAGAGCCTCTTTGAAATTGAAATAGTCTCTCTCTCTCATCGAGGTTTTTCCAAAGCTTCGGCAATCTGCCTCTGGATCATCACGGAGGATTCTCTTTTCCAGAAACCGAAGCCCCGCCTCCACAGCAAGTGCTGAGCTTTTTAAGTCAAGATGGCACAGTTCGATATATATAGATATGATGTTGACTAGGACGTCGAGGCAGTAAACAAGCCCTCCGAGTCAATGCAACGTGACCAAAACAAAGTGGAGTTTGTTATAATGCTCGCAGACTGCTGCGTCTACACTCTTAATGTCTAGCCTTAATGAGATTTGGCCAAAATTCTCCATGCGCAATTGCCCCGAGCATCCACTTTGCATTTGTGACAAAAGATCTACTGAATCTTAATACAATCCAGAATAAATCAGCAAGTTATCAGGCTCGCGTTATAGTAAAACGACAAATGTTTTTACAATATTTATTAACAATATAATGGATTTCATATTAGGTCATATTTTTCATATGAATTATCATGTGAAGACAACTAAATCCATATCAAAGTGCGTTGCTGACTTTTTATTAGGCTGTAATTCAAACATCTGGATTGTAGGCGTTTTTATAGCCTCTAAGTGACACAGATGTAACACTGATATTTAAACACCGGCTACTTTGCATCAAAAATTTCAATAATATTGACCTCAAACGGATGTCAAAAGCAATCTACAAAGCGATCCATTTAACAGCTGACAGTGTTTAATGAGTAGCATTACTCGCTCTGCTGCTTAAATGTTTGTACTGTGTGTGTCCCATTTATGGAGGACCACGGCGGACCGTGTGGTGGATATAAAATGATATTTTAAAGGTCCAGTGTGTCATTCTTTGGAGGATCTATTGACAGAAATGCAATATAATATACCTAACTATGTCTTCAAAGGTGTATGAAGACCTTACATAATGAAGCGTTATGTTTTGATTATCTTAGAATGAGCTATTTCTATCTACATACACCGCAGGTCTCCTTGCATGGAATTCGCCATGTTGTTTCTACAGTAGCCCTAAACGGACAAACTGCCCTACAGAGCGTGTTTCATAAATATGTTATCTCCTTCGGGAAAGAAGTGAAAGCGTGACGACATCTTAGTCCTGTGTCGGCCACCGTAGTGCTTCGAAAGGGAGGGGGAGCGGTGGAGTGAGCCGTTGCTTGCAATTCACAACCTCACCACCAAAATGTCATACACTGCACCTTTAAGTAATAGTAATATGTTTGCATTCCTATATTTTTATTTATGGTCCGCCATATTCTTGTCCACAATTAATGTGATATCAGAGTTTACCATTTTATTCACGGAGGTCAGTTTTGATACCAAGCTACATTACGCTAACCAAGCACAATACATGGTCATATATGTCTCTCATTTACTGCAATTACATTGGTCTAACATCAGCCACATTGCTTTCTTAAAATCTGCATCACACATTGAAAAAACCCATATCGGTTGACCACTACCTGTGACCTTTATGTTGCTATTCATAGGAAAGAATATAGATATAACATTAGAAGCAAAGTTTACCTGTGGAGTATGGTCTGTCTGAACAGCTTTAGAACAAAGTTGATGCGTCTGGCCCAGCCAGGCACTGATGCGCTCGGGGTCAAAGTTCACTGGCTCAGAAGACCTAGTTTCAGGTGTGGATGTTTTAAATGGGCTGGCATGATGGGGCTTAGAAGCTCTGATGACTGTTTTCCAAAACAAAAATGCAAGCAAAACAAACTTTAGTAAAGTTCCTTGGATAAACAAGACTCTGTGAATTGACTTTGGATTTGAAAGCCATCACCATAACATGCCTAATCCCTGGATGTAAGCACCAAACATAACATTTAAAAAATATATAATGGTTATACAATACAGTGATACATTACCATACAGGCTGAATACTTAAATGTTGTGAATTCTGTATACAGTACATCATGAACCCGATTTTGAAAAATATCCCAACAGCCACCAATTTTTTTTAAGGCATATTAGAAAACAAGCCAAATTGAGAGCAGCCTTCCATGATTATCGAGTGAGTAAGCTGTGAGAGAGACACTGCCTTGACTGGATGGCACCAGTCAAACTGACCAATCAGAAGCCACGGCTTTACCTGGCACTGGGGTCTGGGGTGGGGCTGCATGCTCGAAGCTCTTCTCCGTGCCCTGGAAAAAAAGCACATCTCTACTACAGCTATACGTGAGGTTTGTTGCTATACACTGCAGAATAAAATTTGGACACAATGGACTCTTATCTTTGAAATGTACTCTGAAAATATGTATTCATTTAAAACTCAAAACAGAAAATTTAAACAAAACAGAAACTTTGATTTTAATTGAATGTAATTCTATTTTATCTTTTTACATTTATTTTACTTTTTTAATTTATTTTGCAGTTTTATTTTATTTTACCGTTTTATTTTATTTTACCGTTTTATTTTATTTTACCGTTTTATTTTATTTTACAGTTTTATTTTACCTTACTTTAGCATTTTATTTTATTTGATCTTATTTTACAGTTTTATTTTATTTCACAGTTTTATTTATTTATTTTATTTATTTACTTTGCATTATTTTACTTTACATTACATTACATTAATATTTACTTTAATATTTACTTTAATTTAAAATTAAATATATTTCAAGAAATTGTTCATGTTTATTTTTAAATGAAATTGTTCGCTTAAATTTTGCAATGGTCATTTAAAAAAAATGTAGAAAATGTAAAAACTTTCACTACTAATCCTTTGATACCCCTCCTGCCCATTCCCCCTCAGTAAAATACAAATGCTTTGGATAGTCAAAAACAAGACGACCAAGACCAACCAACAAATTTAAAAACCTAACAACATGTGCAGGCATATCCATGCACACAAAGAGCTCATTGTAAACCCAGGCATGAGAGCACCTCCTTTGCATTTTGTCAGATGGAAAATGTATGGAAATCCATTGCATTCAAACTACCAAATACACTGAAACTGTCGTTGGCTTCAAGGTCACCAATGTACATAAGGTTTCTATGGAAGCTGTCAGATGAACTCACTGCATGCTTTACTCTAACAGGACTGTTGTCTGGTTGCGAGTCCACAGGTGTCATGTAGATTCTCCTCCTCAGGGGATATCTGGCTGCTTCATCTATGCAAGATACACCTGCGAGGATAAAAGGAAACTCTACTTGACAAACAGAACACTCCCCGTGTATACATTTCTAGTGTATACGTTCTTTAAAGCACAAAGGAAATATATTGTGAATGACATCAAATGGCTAGGAAATGCATTTAACCATGCAATAGTTCTCATTTGAGGCTGCAGATAATGGATCAAAACTTGATTACTTTACACCTGGCACTGAGATCCCCACCTGCAGCTGCACTGAAAGAGGAGGAGTCGGTGTCGTCATGAGAACCACCAATGTCCACCGAAGGATCCCACTCCAGAACCAAGTGATCTTGGCTGGAATAAGGAAGGCCGGCCTGAGACTGAGATGCCACAGAGCGATCAGCAAAACACTCATCCTCCAGCATACTTTCAGAGGGACAGCCGGAGTCAGGAGCGCACAGGGCCCAGTCTTCCTCAAAAACCTGCAGTCATACGTGAAACAAAGTTTCATTTCAGTTCAAGGGTTTGATTTCTTTAAACAGTGTGAATAAGTTGTAGAAACTACTACCATGTAAAAAAAGAAATACACACTTGGCCTTAAGGTATCTGTTTGTTTGTAAGTTTGTTAGGTTTTAAAATAATATACAGATCTATGAATGCACTATTGGTGAGAATGAAAAGAAATTAAGTAAAAGCACTACACCGGTGATAACTTTTATAATATTATAACAAAACTTATAATAATATAACAAAAAACATATATATACACTTTTAGAAAGAAATAAACTGGCTAGAATTATTTCTCATGTCTCTAGATCCACATTTTGGGATCATTGTGTAAACAGATTTTAAAAGGTTCTCCAATGACATACTGCAGGATGAAGCGCATACACATTATAGACATTGCGTGTTTTCCATAGCTCAGAAAACCCACGCAATGGCAATTCATTATGATATATCTGGTGTGGGACTCCATAAGCATCCTAAATCTGACAACTGCATACTGAACATAAGCACGCTACAGATCCAGCATGTCTTTACATTGCACCCGAAGACACAAAGACCAACACAAGGGACTTGTTCAAATGGACAGTACACGTATTGTACAGTGGCTGCTTGGCTACAAGACAACAATTCAGGCTATTCAGGGGGTGTTTTCGTGACTTTTCTGCCAGAACATATAAAGTCAGATGCTTGACTAGCTTTCCCTTGGGATAATTATTTCCTGAAAAATGCGCCGGCCCCGGTTCGCGAATGTGAACTTGAGGTGCCACAAAATTTGTCGAGTTAAAAATATTAGGCTATTAAGGGATTTTGGAATGGGGGTCTTAATGCGTTTCATCAATTGTGCACATGTTGTGTGATAACAGATTATATTATAGACACTACAGAAGGACAATCAGCAATCCAATTGATTGACCATTATTCATTATTCTTTACACCTGCCATGAACTTTATAAATCTCAGCTATGCATGTGCACATGTACCAGTCTCATGCTCAGCAGACGTGTGTGCAGCCGGCCCAGGCCCTGAAACACTCGAGTACAGTGGAGCAGAAGTTCCTGCAGCTGGTTCTCGATGGCCTGGGCATCCGCTGGCTCACTTCGTTGGATCAGCTCTTCCCCATGCTGGAGCAAATCGTTCAGTCGGCCTGCACTCTCCGCAACTGCCTCCTGGAATCCCTGAAGGATTGATATAGACATGCACACAACACATAGCGCACACATTATGGATGTGTGTGCGTGCATATAACCAAATGCAAAAAATTCCTCGCACTTGTTTGTGAGATTTATATAGTATTAAAGCTAAATTAATAAGAATTCCAAGAGTTATGTGTTTGTTTCTTGTGTGTACATTTTTATTATTTTGACTTACAAAACAGTCATGACAAGGACAATGGCAATAGCACTTTTGGAACTGCAGAATCCACTATGCTACACCCTCCATATGGCACATTCTACACTCAAAAATCAGGCCCTAACCACAAGTGATAATTTGCAATTGTGTCAACCAGTCACTAGAAATTCAGGGCCTGATTTTTTTACATTGTATACATAAAATGCACTAATATTCCTTATAGATCCACGTTTCCATGCAAGCAGGAATACCTGAAGCTGGTGCATCTTCGAGCAGGTATCTTTGCCTGAGAAGTGCTCCACTTCAGTCAACCGGAGGTCCATGTCAGTCAGCCACACAGCCATCTCTTCCCTCTGCCTCTCGAAATCCTCCCGCTGGCACACAAAGTGCTGCGACACACACACAGACACAGTATATGATTCTGCCTGACCGTCTACAACCTGATGCTGTTTTTAGCACAGACAGAGAGTGACAGGGAGCCACATCAAAATTACAAGAAGGACATCAACGTGCAGGACTGCAAGTGGCATAAACAAAACAAAGAACGCCTCAGTGAGGGGCATATGTAGTGCAGTCGAGCATAGCCAAATGGTGTGCGGGGGTCAACTGCGGCTGACGGCGCAGAATTATGTAAGCCGGACGCAGGGAGAGCAGAAGGCCATATGGATAAAGAGTTAATGGGATTAAAATGGAGAGGAAAGACTTACGGGCACTGTGGTAGTGAGTAAAATCTTTCAAGTGTGCATTTTGTACTGTTTTAAGGCCTTTGGAATTACGTTTGGAGGAAGTTTTCATAATTGTTACAATATTTTTTTAATTACATTTTCAGTTTCGGGTGAACTATCCCTTTAACATACTCATTTATAATTTGGTTTTCCCAACAAATAAACAATGAACACTTTGGTTTGACACAGTTATACAATCACAACCAATGATGTGATGGAGAAATTCTGCCATTCTTTACTCATCCTTTTGAAGACATTTTGAAGAATGTTGATAACCAAACAACGCAGTGCCCATGACTTGCATTGGTTTTGTGTCAATACAACTGAAGTGAATGGGTAAATATCTTCAAAATATCTTCTTTAGTGATCTGCTGAAGAAAAGTAAGTCACACAGGTTTGAAGTGACATGATGGTGAGTAAATGATGATAGAATTTTAATTTTTGGGTGAACTCCCCCTTTAAGAGTTTTTTTTAACACCGTTTGGTTATGCACAGAAATCAAATCATTTAAAAGATCCAGTTTGATTAGTTTTAAGGCTATCCAAAAAAAGATTCCTATACCTTTAACCTCCGACAAACAGTGTCCACTGTATAGCTGAGCTGGTCCCATCGCTGGCTGCAGTCTTTGGTCATTTCCACCAATCGTGTACACATAGCACCTCTAAACAGACCAACCAAAGTTCGGCTCTTCTGGCTCAGGCTGTCCAGTTGTGTCAAACGGATTCTGGCTTCTGCACGAAGACTCTGTTATGAAGTATAAAACAGACACATGTTCTTTATTTAACAGCTAACATCGTGCATTTAACTAGCAAGACAAAAAAAACATCCCACTCATCTCTGATCAGCAAAAGGGGGTTATTTTAAGAAATCTGTGTGATAGGTTTGAGACAGGAGGAGGCGCAAATGAGCCCCTGCAGTCAACTGAGTGGGATAGTGCCTAGGAGGAGAGCCAAGGAGTTGGACGTCCATTTGGTGTCATTTATCTTGACTGGCACAGGTCCCAGGCTTTCAGACAGTGTGAGTAAATGTGATGTCTGCGCTCGTGTAAGTGTGTCTATGTGTCGTTGATTACACTTTCATTGTCGGCGGTGTCAAAACGTTGGCCACTATCCACTTAATAACAGACACCTGGATAATGACTAACTGGCCATCGACTGGCATATCTTATGCAATAGAGCAACAGATATACCGTATAGAAACTGTTCAACTAAAATTCTGTCATGTTTACTCACATGTAGTTCGAAAACTAACAAAAGGTGAAACGGGTGTTTTATGGAAGCAATAAGGTCATGCCCTTTTCATTTAACCGTGTATATTTGGGATAGTTCACCCAAAAATTAAAATTCAGTCATCATTTATTCACTCCCATGTCATTAAAATTCTGTATATGACTCCTTCTGGAACACAATACCACTTTTTCAAAATATCTACTTTTGTGTGCATACAATGAAAGTCAATGAGAGACAATGTTGTTTGATTACCAACATTCTTCAAAATATCTTCTTTTGTGTTCTGCTGAAAGAAAGTTAGTCACACAAGTTTGAAATGACATGAGGGTAAGTAAATGAAAGAATTTTCATTTTTGGATGAACTATCCCTTTTAATCTATGCAAATGAGCCACTGATTCATTACCTCATACTTCTGTAACTCCTCTTTTGCAGCAACATACAGCACATGACTGGAGTTAGGAGACACTGCTATTTTCTCAGCTGCTCGAAGCCAGTCATCCAAGCAGGAATGTTCTTTCATGAAATCATACCATAGCATCCACCTCCTCTCCAACCTGACGGCCAATGAGAAACACAAAGGTAAGATGATGTGAACATATCAGTAACATAAACAGGGATATACAGTACATGGAGGCCTTACTGAGAACAACCGTCATGGGAGAATGAAACATCTTGGCTTAAGTCTCCAATGGACGACCAATCGTTAGAGACATCCTTCAAATCATCATGTACTTGGGAGTTTCTCTCTGGGAAGCAGGACTCTGAAGACTGCAGGTGCAGACCAACACGGGTTTGGGAGTTCATGTCAATGACACATGATTGTCTCTCTTCCTCATCTTCATCACTTCCTCGGGGACCAACTCTGGTGTTTCCATGGTGACACGCTTTGAGTGACGTCGCCTCCAACATCCTGGCATCACCAAGTGTGACCTGTTTACAAGAACACAAGGGACACTCCTTCATTGAGCTTAAACATGGTGCATGTAGTCAAAACTAAAAACTGCATTTTCTAGAAAGGAGAAAGGGTGATTGTTAACTTTTTCTTATAACTCGCGTTGTAAAAATACTGTGTGAAAAAAGCAATGTGTGCTATTAAGGAGGATCTATTGGCAAAAATGCAATTTAATACACATAACTGTGTCTTCAGAGGTGTATAAAGACATTACAAAATGAAGTGTTATGTTTTTATTACCTTAAAATTAGCTATTTTTGTAGCCATTTCTAACTGCTCTACAGAGCGTGTTTTGTACATACATTATCTCCTTCAGCAAAGAAGTGAAAACGTGACGACATCTTAGTTCTGGGTCAGCCACCATAGTGCTTCGAAAAAAAACGGTGGAGTGAGCCGGTGGTTGCAATTCGCAACCTCACCGCTAGATGCCGCTAAATGTCATATACTGTACCTTTAAAAGTTAGCATATAGGTTATATTGTGCTAACTAAATAGCATACACACTAAAAAAGTATTTCAGGCTTTTGCCTAGTCACAGGTTGTAAAAAGGTAGCTCACTGCATTAACCATGCGTTACTGAATTAACCACTGCAGTAACGTAAGCTAATATCCTGGTAGGTTTAAAGTCATCCAGTTTTCCTTCAAATACTCCAAAGAAGATCAATTCACAGTGGAAAGAAGCCCATTGCTGCAGTATCTGGTTAGAAAAGCATTAAGTTTCCTGGCATGACAAAGTGATTCCAAATTTCAGACATCTCAGACATTGAGAAAAGGCTCCTGCGCTCTGGGGTAGAACTTCAGCCATTAAAAACCATAAATCAGTTTTATGCCCGTTACCCAAAGGAATTACGAGGCTGCCACCCCAGCCCTGGCAGAGAAAAAAGCCAAATAGATTTTCCTCACTCTAGTACCTGCATAATTCGCCTGGCAGAGCAAGGTCAGCTATGCCAGGCCACGGCTGCTGTCAATCAAGACTGATGCTCACTCGCGTTAACCTCACTTTTGACCTTCTGACAAAAGAAATGTATTTTAATGTTGAGAGAGGCTTAAGAGCTCCCCGTCACCCGTCTCAGTCTGAAATAACAGAGCGAACAAGATCCACATTTATGAATGGGCCTGCCTTGCACGATCGCTTGAGAATGGCCCTTTCGGTCATTTAACCCAGCCGTCTTATAACTCAAAGTTAGACGAGCATAATTTACTCGCAACCTTGCCGTCTACCTAAACTGCTTCCACCACAGGTACACATAGGCTTCAGGCTCTGCTGAAATGATGGCCATTTCTCAGGGTCTGCTGCGAGTTTGCCCCAGCGGAGGGCATTAAGCCACTGGACTGAGTCTTAAGGCAGTCAGGTTGAAAATCGAAGGCAGCGTTATTGCTTTTCTTAACCTGCAGAGATGCCGCTCATGCTTGGGGAGCAATGCGTACACACGTAGCTATCCATTCCTAACCTTTTCAGAAGTGGAGCAAGTTACAGCAGGCTGCAGGCCATTTCCCATCTCACTCCTGACACTGTGGCATGTCTTAACCTCTTATGACCTGGCGTCCACATGAGTGGACATCACATTTTTGGTTGTGTGCAGGATAATACTTAATTCTGTGTAACTGGAACCTGTTATTCACAAGCATGGACCTTTACACTGCCATCTGGTGGTGTCAGAAGAGAAAAACACTTTACATAAAAATGTCAAGATGGCGGCGAACACATCTGAAAAATAAAGGCAGCTATGGCAGGCCAAAACGTCCAAAAAGTAAAAAATATAATAAAATGTCATTGTTGCTTCTTGTTACGTTATGCATAGTAGTGTTGTATGATTAATACGACATGCAAATTTGACACATTTTTGCAACAGTAAAGATGTACTATGCCTCTAAACTTGATGTCCACACATGTGGACAATGGGACTTTGCTTAGTTGAAAATGTAAAAATGTATTAAAAAATAATTGTTTTTAAATAACTGTGAAAACGTAGTTTGGGAAGAATTTGTTTGAAAACATCAATTTACACAACGACTGCAAGCAGTACCATGGGGCCAAGCCCACACTTTGCCCACACTTTACCAAGTGTACCCACACCCAGCGCACACTTCCCCCGGGGTGCCCACAGCATTCCCACACTTACCCAAGTGTACCCACAGCATGCGCACACACAGCCCATACTTCCCCCAGTGTACCCACAGCACGCGCACACACAGCCCACACTGCCCCCAGTGTACCCGCCCCCAGTGTACCCACACCCAGCCCAAACTTCCCCCAGTGTACCCACATCATGCCCACACTTCCCCCTGTGTACCCACAGCATGCCCATACACAGCCCAAACTTCCCCCAGTGTACCCACACTTACCCCAGTGTACCCACAGCATGCCCACACAGCCCACACTTCCCCCAGTGTACCCACACTTACCCCAGCGTACCCACAGCATGCCCACACTTCCCCCAGTGTACCCATACGTCCCCCAGTGTGCCCACACTTCCCCCAGTGTACCCATACTTCCCCCAGTGTGCCCACACTTACCCCAGTGTACCCAGCATGCCCACACACAGCCTACACTTCCCCCAGTGTACCTACAGCATGCCCACATTTCCCCTAGTGTACCCATAGCATTCCCACACTTCCCCCAGTGTACCCACAGCATTCCCACAGCGTACCCACAGCGTACCCACATGTGTGGACATCGTTTTTTTCAAAAAGTGCTTCATGTTCAAATATAATATTTGGTTATTATATTTATTGGTTCCTCCTAACCCCAAATAGCTAGAAGAAATCTAAAATGCAAGCCAAACCAAAAGGAGGTTAAGGGAGCGTAGGGTTTACAGGGGTGTTACGATACTTCGTATTACGATATTTCGCGATGCAAAAATGTTACGATGCGCATAGTAGAGAGATGGGGATATTTTACGATACGTTTAATTCTATTCGTTCAGCGGTCAAGACGCTACCTACTCTGCGCCAGCGCGTCACGTGTGCTTCTCACATATGCGGTAGAGAGAGAAGTCTCTGTGAGAAGGGGAAGCACAAGACACAACCTGTGTCTCCAAGGGTTTACAAAGCGTCATATTTTGCTTCACAATCGCCATTAAAACACAGCAAACTTGAAGCGTGACTGCAGTCGAGTCACCTCGAAACTCATTAACATTGGCATTTAAAAACGTTTGTGCTGCCTTTGTAATTTATCCGCTAATGTGAGCTGCTGCATAACGTGATATGCAACAAAGTAAGCCAAAAAAACAAAAACAGCGCTGTTCCGATCAGAGAAGCGAGTCGTACTGTATATTAAAAAAATGATCGAATAACATGCTAAAAAACAAGTATGTGATCTGCATGATTGAAGAAATGTAATGCTGTTTATGTAATATGTCTTTTTGAAAGATTTTTCTCATTCATTACTGTCTCAAGCAAAGACAGCGCAGCTTCAAAGAGATACGAGCCAATAGCGCTTGAGTGTGAGCTCTGTCAGAGCGTTTCATTGGTTGAATGAACTGAATGAACACGCCCTTCGCTGAACGAACGAGTCAATTGAGTCAAAATGAGACTGAATGAACTGGTACATGTCGTTCATGGTCTAATATTCTCTGTGTTACAACAATGCATATCCAGTAGTTACTCAACTTTTCTGAAAAATAAAGGTAATGACCTGATTTAATTTAATTCCAAAGTAAAGTAAATTATGTCGAAACAGTTAAATCTTTGTACGGAACATTTAATTACATCAATTAAATGAGTTAATCCAGATAGATTTTAGTAGACTAATATAATGTAGATTTCGTCGACTAAAAATAGACTAAAACTATCATAAATTGGGATGACTAAAACTAAATTGCATTTTAGTCAAAAGACTACGACTAAAACTAAATCAAAATTTGCTGTCAAAATTGACACTGATCTTAATTCTAATTTCAGTTAAGCCTTAAAATGTTAAAATTCTTTATTAAGTTGTATGTGTAACAAAATAAGTTACTGAAATTGTTAATATTTTGAAAATAAATGTTATTTGAATTTTGTTCAAAATATTGAGATATGTATCGTATCGTGAACCCAGCATTGAGATATGTACCGAATCGTGAGCGGATGGTATCGTTACACCCCTAGTTTACATCCTCTCAATGTCAACAGGTGTGGCCACACAATGAATGCAAGTGGGACATTACAGATCTGATTTCATTTCACCTTCTCATAGTTTGTGCCCGGTGGGCAGGCATCTTAGCCCTGACAAAAGCACAGCTAAAGTTACAAAACCAAGAGTTCTCATCCATGGAGATGGTTCCATAACAGAGGTGTTTTGTAATCCTACTGTAAATTAGATCAAATAAGACATTGACATTACATCATATGTTTGTGAATACTCTTGATGTAACAGCAGAAGGCAGCAGTTAGAGGACACGGATCTTAAAGGCACAAATCTGCATACATTTATTTGTTCTGATGAACACAGAGAAAGATATTTGGAAGAATGCTTGTAACCATGCAGTTTTTGGCCACCATTGACTACCACAGTAGGAAAAATTACAACGG
This sequence comes from Triplophysa rosa, assembly GCF_024868665.1. Taxonomy (NCBI): domain Eukaryota; kingdom Metazoa; phylum Chordata; class Actinopteri; order Cypriniformes; family Nemacheilidae; genus Triplophysa; species Triplophysa rosa. The sequence continues at coordinate 16,201,278 of NC_079903.1, read as the reverse complement.
TAGTCAAAATGCCCCAAAACTGTTTGCTTATCTACATTCTTCAAATTGTCTTTTTGTGATCAACAGCAATAATATCCAACAAATGGTGAAGGGATGGCTCTTCATAGACCACATGGGTATTTAACGATAATATCCAAAGCAACTTAGAAAAATGGGAATTACAACGAATTACACACAATCTTGTCAGCTGTTCTTCACCTTCTGCAGTCCAGTCATGGCCAAAGATCACAGCAAATTAACACAGATACCAGGATGAGAGACATTCAAGGATGTAAACGACAGACCGGATTACAGATGTCTTATGCTTAGTCATCCCATTCAGTGTCAGTGGTTTGGCCAAAAACAGACGAGGCAGGTGCATCTGGGGACCTTTCCACAACACAGTCCGCATTTTAATGAGCCAGAGCTGAATAAACATGCAAACTACCCACCTGCGACAGGAAATAAAAAGCTTCCATTTAAGCACAAGGTGATGCCGAGATGAGAAAGCGAAATGAAACGTAATGATGCATTCACTATATCAATGAAGCTCAAATCACTCTCTGCTTCTCATTCGGATTTTATTAGCCTGCACGAGTGATCTTTCTAGATCATATGACACCTTGATTCACGCACAAAACACCCTTCCGGAAAACAAGTGTTTCTCTGGAGAGAGAATCATTCTTCTTTCTTAACGCGAACTCTTCTCTGGCATTGAATAAACCTCGCGGCCAATGAAGGTAGCGTTACCCGTTTTGGCGCCCATGACAATTGCTTTGCACACTTGATTATAAGCCAAGAAAAGGTTATAACACTTTAAAAGCTCAGACGGTTGCTGTTTTCATCAAAAGCTGTAAACAGAGACCACGATTGGGTCTGGGGATCTCTTGTCAAACTCGGGGCATATACTGCATATCATCCCACACACTGCCAAGCCAGAAAAAAAGTCTAATCTACAATTGCTGCCCACATTCTATTGATTAATTTGAGGTGGAGGACAAAAATGAGTTTAATAGCGTGTCTAATGATTCCAATCAATCACGCCGGTGAAACAGTCACTGAAACGCTACCAATTAGATTCATGGACCAACATTCCAAAAGTAAAGTCTGACACAAAAACTGCGAAATGAGACCTAATCCAAACCTTTTCTGGTTAATGCAAAGCTCCATTAGAAAGGTCCAAGTAACTTTGATCAACCACAAATCAGAAATGAGTTTAATTCATTATGAATTCATATCATTTGGAATTATCAATATTAATAAAATGTACGTACACACAAAAAATATTATTATAATTTTTTATAGCTAATATTCTCTCTGTGACTTAAATGTCCAATGTGTAATTTTTTGGAGGATCTATTCACAGAAATGCAATAGTATACATAACTATGTCATATAAAGACCTTACATAATGTAGCGTTGTTTTTATTACCTTAGAATGAGCTATTTCTATCTATATACACCGCAGGTCCCCTTACATGGAATTCGCCATGTTGTTTCTACAGTAGCCCTAAACGGACAAACTGCACTACAGAACGTATTTCTTAAATACATTATCTCCTTCGGCAAAGAAGCAAAAACGTGACAACATCTTAGTTCTGTGTCAGCCTCCGTAGTGCTTCGAAAGGGAGGGGTGAGCGGTGGAGTGAGCTGTTGTTTGCAATATACAACCTCAGCGCTAGATGCCGCTAAATTTCATTCACTGGACCTTTAATATTATCTAGAATAACTCAATTGAACCCACCCATGTACTGTCTGAGGTACATGTAATCTTGTTTGGAAATATATAGACTATAGGCTATAGACTACATGCGTTTAGCATCTTTTTTCGGGAAAGCTAAAAGAAACCTGTACAATTTAACATCATTTGCTCAGTGGGAGTACCCAAACTACGCAGACTAAAATAGCTCTGTGGTGAGGTGACTGAGTTCCGCCCACTCCCGTCTGTGCCATCCAATGGAGGCATTCTGGGGGACATCTGTGTTTCCGGTGATGGGTGCTCACGAAGTCTGTTTCTCTCATCGGCGATAAGCTCTCCCTGAGCCCAAAACCCATCTCCCGCCCCATCCTCACAGAGACTGCACTTATTGTCTCTTTGGTGCCACAGGCCCAAAACCTCAAACAAACAGCTCTTTCTTAGCACCCGGATAGAAGACGCTGGTGCCAGGACACCTGATCTGATCCACCACACACAAAGTGAAGGATAAACTGGTCCCCCTTTTTGCCTCAGGCCTTATGAGTTCTGTGGAGGGAAGAGGAGCATCCGAGCAGTGCAGCAAACTAACCCTCAATCCTCTGGGAGTTACATAATATCCAGTAAAACCACCATTGTTAAACCAAAAACACTGCTAATAAAAGCCCAACGCTCTACTAGAATTTGTCAGCAAGGTCCTTATGGTATCTAGATCAGCCTTCAAATCCAATTCAGGCTTCTTCTAATCCCATTTACAGCACTCGCAAGCTGGTGAGATGTTCTAAACAGCATCCTATTGGAATTGCCTTCATTTCCCAAGCTTTAGACAAAATTCAGAAAACAAGAGATCCCAGAGAAGGTGCTGCTTTGCGATCGTATCAAAGGTATAACTAGGTTGCTGCCCATTCATTGCAGCATACAGCCACAGGCAAGCGACTCCAACAAGCACTCTTGTTAAGAAGATGAATTCTGCTACACCACATGAACACATCATAGCTGGAGATGGAAATGATTGTTCTCTCAGCTATGACTCCCCAGCTAGCAGACGCCTGACAGGTGTTGTGCTCAGGGAAAATAACATCCATCTGATGGCTGAGGATTCATTCAAGGACAGACAAGCACGTTTTACACACTACAACGTCTGTCTGACACATCACTGTTTTGGCCTGAAGCAAGGTCATTATTTTGGAAGAAAGGATGAAAATAATGTTTCATGCTTTTCAATATTAATTTAACAAAATATGCAAACACAGTGAGTTCTGATAGTTTGCTCGACATTGTAAATCTCAATAACTTTAATCTGGAAATCAAAAGGTTAGTCCAACACCCAAAGATAAACATTCCGTCATTTATTCACCCTCATGCGGTTTGAAATCTGTATATGACAAGTGGAACACAAAAAAAGATATTTTGAGAAATGTCTCAGTGGTTCTGGTCTATACAATGGTAGTAAATAGGGTCCAATGTTGTTGTCCAGCATTCCCCAAAATGTATTTTGTGTTCTGTAGAAGAAATAAAGTCATACAGGTTTGTAATGACATGAGGATGAGTAAATGAATATATGTATATGACACGGCTGAAACGAATATTATCGTTTTTTTTAGATGTAATGCAATGCGTGTATACACGATTTAAGGTTCAAAAACGCTGTATTTCCACATACCATGCATGTTTGTATCTCCTCTTTTCCCCGCCTCTCTGAAACGTGCAGATTTTTAACAAAGCTCATCGCTCCGAAAAGCGAGGTGTGCTATGATTGGCCAGTTAACCAGTGCGTAGTGATTAGTCGAATAATGCAAGCGTGTGCCGGAAATGTAACACCTCTTACCATATTTGAAACATCAGGTTCCAACGCAATTGCACTGACAGGTATGCCCACCTTACTTGCGTTTACATTTGGGCGGTCTTAGTCAAATCACACCCCGAACTGACATAGATTTGTGGGGGTGTGGTTACACGAGGCGTTTCAGACAGGTCTGGGTGAGCATTCGCTTTTAGATAGAATGCATCTTTTGTTCCGACACTTTCATTTTTGCAATTTTACGTCTAATACATGCATGGGCAACTTATAACACACCAAAGACACAGAAAAACACGTATTCGCACCATATGACCCCTTTAAAGTGACTGAAGAAAGGTTGTAACAAGGTTGCAAGATTTAGGGCTGTCAAACGATTAATCGCATCCAGAATAAAAGTTTGTGTTTACATAATGTATGTATGTTTACTGTGCATATTAATTTTGTATTTATAAACATACGCATATTTAGGAAATATTTGCATGTATTGATTTATATTTACCAATAAGTTAAAAAAGTTTATGTTTTATTAATTTTTATATTTTTCTTAAATATATGCATGTATGTGTGCGTGTTTATAAGTACAGTACACAGACATATATTATGTAAACACAAACTCTCAATATGGATGCAATTAATCACGAATAATCGTTTGACAGCCCTATTAACATTCCATATTATTTCTAAGTCATTTTATTTATAATCATGTAAATTAATTTGTAACAATGATCATGTTTACTTTGTACGAAAGCTACAATTTCCTTGTTACCAAAGCTACTAAAGCGTAGGATGGATAGAAAGGTCTTGCTATCATTGTAATGCGGGACATAGCAAATGCACTCAAATTAACATAATTTGTAAAATAAAAACAAAGCTATTAAAATGTGAAAAAAATGCATTTTCACAAACTCAGCAAAACACCAAGCTATAACTAAATCGGATAACACTTCCTGCCAAAGGCAATTCAAGTTGGTCCCACACTGCTCCCGACACCCGTGTATGCAGAAATACAAAACTCATTCAGTCTTTACAAGTGCTATTGAAATCTGAGTCCTGGTTTTCAAACAAAGCTCAGCCCAGGGGGAGATCTGCAGTTTCTCCATTGAAACTACGACAGAGGAGAGAGCATAACAATGAAAGCCAGGAGCAGCATTAGACTGAATGGCCAATTACTACCGATGCATGACGCCATTCATCATTAAACTCAGCATGGTGTCATTCTGGCAAAGAAGTGTGTTTTGTTGAGTATATTTATACCCTGCCTTCAAACATAATGGACCAAGGAGGGGATATTACAAAAAATTAGAAAGCCCTCTCGTCATTAAAACCAATACTCGTGTATTTCAACCGATGCCCTTCAAATAAAATCACCTCTGGGGACTGTCGAAAGTAGGAAGTGAATATGTCTACATTGACCACAAAACAGGAAATATAATTTGTTTGCTGTGCTAAAAAAAGCATCTTTGACCTTGCATTGCCTCACTGCTAGTTCTTTCAGCCTTAATAATTAAATTTTTAGCAAAAGAAGTTTTGAATTAAAGCAATCGTAAACATCTAAACAGAGACAGACTATATTGACTGAAAACCAGCTAATACTTCTTAACAGGCTTTATTGGAAGGCCCCTGGCAGATTGAGATAAGAAAACAATGTCTAGGCCAAAAAGAAGACAAATTCAGTTCTTGTGAAAGACATGCAGGCTCAAAGGCCACCTAGATTCATTCATGATGAAAAAGCATTTGCTCAAACTCTAGTCTACCATTGTCAGTTTCACAAATCAACTTTCTGGATATCAATCACACTGCATTTCTCATGTCAACACAATGATGTCATAAACAGCGTGAAGTATTTAAATAACCAACCACAAACAGAGTTCAAAGATGAGCACCCTGTAAACAGCATTCTTATGCTAATGCAGGGTGGGAGATCGAATGTGATGGAGAGAACTGCAGAAGCATCATGTAAATTAGATGACTTCTGAAAAAATACATCAGAGAAAAAGAAAATAAAGACAACTTAAATATTCTGGTGTCAGATATAATAATATTATTAATATATATAATTAATATTGGCTAACAGTGTTGGTTAAACCACTGGAACATTGCCGTTTTAGCAGGTGACTTAAATGAATGTTAAGTATGATTAACAGGAAAAGTTGAAAAACACCACATGACGTTTAATGTAGATAAAAACAGTAAATACTCATAACCCAGAACACTTTGCAGGCGAGAGCATTGAATGTCATTTCGGGAGTAATCAATGGGCATTGAGTATCACATTCAGCAACAGTAACCCAATAACCTCGTGTTGTCACCCAACCGGTGATTCATGCATACCTTTTACCTCAGACAACAACATATTTAAAGTCTTCGAAAACAATAATGGTATAGAAACAAAACAAACACACCCCTTGCACGCCATCACGTGTTACTTTTACCATCTGGTACGCGTCCACGAACGTGTTTTTCCATTATGAAAATTAACCATGGTTTCATTATCGTAAAAGCTTAGTAACCATCGGATTGATTATCATCTGTATCACCATATATCAGTGATAATGTCATGTTTAATCTAGTTACTTTGTTAAAACAATTAAACGTTTTTAAGGGTTAATACAAAAAATGATTTTGCTCGCACACGCACGTTTGTATGCAAACATATGCAATGCAAGTGATTGAATCGCGTACGTAAAAAGCTTGCTGACTAGGTTTGATATGGATGTTGTTTAAAAACGCTAAACATTTCAAAAAGAAGTTTATTCCAGCGAAACACTTACGTGCAACTTTGTTTAACTTCACTCCAGCGGCTTCCTTCTCCTCCAAGGATCTCCCCGGGAGTCAGTCATAGGCTACAGGTGCGCAAACGTCATCCTCAAATATATTCATTTACATTTCTGAACAATATAATGGAACTTTTGGGGAAAACTGATACTGTGCTAAGAACCAAGTCTGCTCCGGTTCACTTAAAAAGTGCACTCTTTTAGAGTTGCAGGTAAATTGAAACGTCACCTGACACAGGTGAACCGAAACCACGCCCACAAGTAGTTTGCACACGCTCCTCCTACTTACTTTTACAACCCACTAGGCCTATATGTGATTCCAAGCACGTATATTACAGATATATTTTATTTTATTTTTCACAAGTAAGCTCAAAGCATTCTGTATTTCCACTCGTTTGAGGATGCAGGCTTTAAGATAATGCAAATTCTGATAAAGCTAAACGTCATTATATAAAATGTCATAAGACTAATTAAAAAGTATAATGTGCGACATCGCAAACATTTCTGGATGCAAATTATTTCCAAATTTTTTATTTTCTCAATTCTGTTCTTTTTTTTTTGCAGTGCAGGTTGACTATAAGACTGCAGAATTAATGTATGTTGTGTTGCAAGGAAGGATGGATGCGCTCAGTGTCTAACTGGCACATCTCCTAAAGGAGATTATAGGAAACAAAGAAAAAGCCCACAAGGGGCCAGCGCATGTTGTCTGACAAATGCTGGATATGAACTTGACAGACACATCACCAGACACAGGACTGAGAGAGACACAATTTAGACCCTTAAGCATGCGCGAACAGACGCCACGAGGGTACGCCAACCCGCCAGCCAACCTTCACTCGTGTAGGCTACTTTACTCATGCAACCATTATTTGTCTCTTTATAGGCCTACCTCCAGTAAGGAGGCAGAGCTCGTGCATATGTTCATGGGGAGGGGGTCCAAGGGATGACTGTTCATATCAGAATTGATCGGTCGCTCTGCTAAATAAAACACACTGTAATTATGCAGAAGAGTGTATTTATTTGTTGTCCATTATACTTCTCTATAAGCTCAAATTAGGTAGAAATAAAAACATAAAAAATATATCTATAACATTTTAGAAATACATACAGCTGACCATTTGTCCAAAGCCTCCTCATTGAGATTTAAAATGGCTGCATGACAATCATCACAATTTACTTGTGACTATTCATAGGCAGAGGTGGACAGTAACGAAGTAAATTGACCTGAGTACTGTACTTAAGTACACTTTTTGAGTATCTGTACTTTACTTGAGTATTATTTTTTCTGAGTACTTGTACTTTAACTTCACTACATTTGAAAGACAAATATCATACTTTTTACTCCACTACATTTATAAAAAGGTCCAAAAGTAGAAAATGGTTTCAATGCAGCGGGGTTTCCTGTGTGCGCAATTTATCTGGCTTGCGATCTTCCAGGACGTTTTACTGTTGCCAAGTATTTCAGTTTTTCTAAGCTCGCGGTTTTCCGGCAAGCTTTGAATGGCCATTTGGCAGATATTTTTAACGCAAATCTGGCAACTCTCGGATCTTCCCCGCTAAACTAATGTAAACGTATAGGCGCTGCTACACCATTGATAGCGCTCTAAAAAGGCAAATAGAACAATAAAAGACGAAAAGGCACATGTTAAAGTGTGGTGTAATCATCTGTGGGTTACGATCAGTCAAAGATCGTAGAAACATTGTCATGAAAATGATCGGCATAACAGCTAAACGGTAAATAAGCATCACATACACCTTGAGCTACACGTGCGTGTTAACTTCTGATCTGCTGCTATATCATTTAAAGCGATTTGGAAAATGAATGATGTTTTTACTGAAGTAACTATAGTTGAAGTATTCCTCTTGAAATAAAAACAATAGAACCCTGCACAAAATACAACATAAAATGTAATGGATTTAATGGTAATAATGGGAATTGTCTACTTATAGTAATAATAGGGAATTGTACTATGGATACTTGTTGTCTACTTGTATGTGATGGATTCTATTGATGGGATGGTAAATCCTATTGGAATAAACCCAAAACACACTACAAAGAGGAATTTAATTTAAAAATCTCATTCTAATTGTTTCTTTTCAGCAGGGATGGTATTTGCAGTAAAACCACAGTATCCACAAATTTACAATTTTCTAAATATAGGAACCATACTCCAATTAATAATCTTTAGTAAAACCACAGCAACTAAAGCATAGTTTCATTATATTTATTATTATACTAGCTATAGTTTATGTTTGTAGTTAAATTATGGAAATACAAATGGTAATAAATCCAACAAACACGTGGCTTCTACACTTTACTATTTACCAGAACCTTACTACTTACTGGTAAATAGCTGCTAAAACTGGTAAAGGGAATATACAAAATAAAAGAACACTGCTCATAAATACATATAGGCCTAGGGGGCTAATGAGGATAATTAGGCTAAATGATCATACAGGATTATATCTAAACTAAACATATGTGTGCTAAACATATAAAGCTCTTAAAGGAGTTGCTCACTGCAAAATTTGCCCCCATTGACTTTCCATAGTAGGAATAAAAATGAATATGGAAAGTCAATGGGGGCAAATTTTGAAGTGAACTACTCCTTTAATAAAACTGATACTGTGAGCTACTCGGTGTATTCAGTAGGTTGCTTCAGAGGCATAAGGTATACGACAATAAAACAATGCACAACTGACATAAAGGAAATGTACTTTTAATACTTGAGTACTTTTAAAAGCACATACTTCTGTACTTTTACTTAAGTAAGAATCTGTCTTTACAACTTTTACTTGTAGTGGAGTAATATTTGACCAGTAGTATCTGTACTTTCACTCAAGTAAGGAAGTTGTGTACTTCGTCCACCTCTGTTCATAGGCCATTCTTTTTAAATGATGTATTTATATTCATCTTCGGTCCGAATGGCTGCTGTTTCCCTGCACATAACATCTGGCTTACAAACAAAAGATATGACACAATTATGTCACTATGCATACATCTAGCCCATTCTCTCAATGAATCATTCAATGTTTTTGTATTTATGTAATGTCGTCGGCTATACACAAGTCTTCTAATAGAATGGCTCCCTCTGCTGGTTGCTTTGTAAACCACGTAACGCAATTTACCAATGTCTTTTGATCTTGGGACTTTGTCAATATCCTTTTTTTTCACAGGCGTGCTGTTAACCTCAAAGCATGCCAGATGAGGGTGATAACACAAGAATGGGCTTTTTCAAAGAACACTCGTAGCTTTGTTCTCATTTGCGAGCTCATGAGGTGATGCAGACAAAATTAGGTCACCGCTATCTTTAACCAGCAATGTCTCTGAAAATAAGCTTCAACATTCTCACTTAAATACCTAATGAGTTTATAACACCCAACTCCACTGCCAGAAAGAAAGAAGCTGTGTTTTTCTGAATCTTTTCTCGGGTATTAAATATTTAAGCTTATCGCTCATAGCGATTCACTGTGTGACCTTGTGTGGCTTCCACAGTCTGCTGAACATGTCTGACCAGAACCAAAGTTTGAAGAAATGACTGTGTTATTCTGTAAAAATAGCACAGTCGTCTGGGGAAAGATGATTGACTGTGCATGGCTCCAGGGCAAGTTACAGATGCATTTTTTTATTATACCAACAAAGAAAAAATGAATCATTAAAAATAAAACGACTCACTTTTTCCAAATGCATGTGAAGAATGGGCGAATAAATACCTTACGTTTGCTTACATTTATTCAGTGACATTTGATCTGCTCTCGTTCAATTGTGTCGACTTGAATTTGAAAGCCTGACCTTCAAATGCTTGACTGACTCCATGACATACAGTTCATAATTCTAATTGCTTCATGAGTCCGTAACTAATCATATTGACCTGATACAGAGACTTTTACTTGGGATGAGATACAAGATGCTCTGTGAGCCATCAGGAAGTGTCAAGAAATAGATTGGCCTTTAATACCGCCAGTTCCGATGGCCACCACTCTCAAAGAATACCAGTGAAAGAACAATGCACACAGACTCACTGATCCATTGCCAGCATAACATTTTGGGTTGTGGACAAGCGCTACGTGTTGTATGGTCGAATGAGGCTTTAGTACCACTACTAGTAAATATATTATTCTCCAAACAGATGGAGAATACACATCATCAGGGCTGTGTACTTGTTTCATGTGTACTAGTTGCTAAAAAAAAAAATGACTCAGCTAATCTTAAATCTAAGCACCATCTGCCTGGTCTGGTGCTCAGACGACTACAGCTGCTGTGGCCCGAATGTCTTCAAAAACTGAGCTTCATATATCATTTGATTGTGTCATGTGCACTCGTTGAGAAATGGATTAACCTTCAACATTGCCCTTGAAACTCTGTGCTTTGAAATTTGTTTAGTCAGAATGGTTATGTTTTACTTTGTGCTTTTGGGACGCTGACTCGCTGATGCTTGAATCCACCATTTGATTTGGCTGGGAGTTCTCAATATAAAGCGAGCTCTGTTTGGAGGAGGTCATGCGTTTGCTAATTGCCTATTGGCCCAAATCATATCACTGCTTGTCAGTGGCATTGTGCAAATCCAGCCTGTACAGATGGATGCTTACGACTACGCTGTATGTTCTCTATAAATATGCAACACAAGCCTAAATATGGGTCAGACCAGATTCACAGTTTAGCGTGACGCTCTAATACAGATTGTTGCTTTTACCATGCAAATACATGCTGTTGAGGTCTGTTTGATGAATAATGCCTGTGAAGGATCATTCAGTGTGTGTCTGATTTTAAAGTGGATGATACAAACTGATTAAACACAGGTCTATTTCCTCTTTTGTCATGCTATTTGAATTGTAATACTTCAAGCCACTTTGATAAGGTTTAGGCCTAAGTTTCTGTTTTTTCATGAAAGATAATCATGTAACTAAATGCTTCCTGAAAGTCTCATGATCAGAATAGAAATGTTGCATTTTGAGAACCTACCGATGATGATTTGAATAATAAACAGATCTCACAAATATTTGTGTAATTGTGCTTTACCATAGGGTTACACAAGGACAATAGAATTCATAGTATCCACGCCATTGCATTGAAGGCACAAGAAAAACATAGTAGTGCAGGACAAGGCAACGTTTTTATTTTCTGCAGATACCATGTTTGTGGGCTATGCAGATTATCAAATGATCCCATCTGGCAAAAAGGCAAAACCAATATCCGCTCAGTGGGATTTTCATATCATTTCTTTGTAAATCCAAGTAGTTTAAGATTAATCGAATGATGTAAGCTGAGTTACATTGGGAGGGTCTGACGGTTTGTAAAAAAACACACAGTAACCACTTGTGACATCTCTAAACTTTTAAAATAACCATTTAATCAGAGCTAGCCCTCATTAAATGGTATGCAGCACATGTATCTACACTGGAGATATTGTTCTTTTTTTAGTAATATAATAATTCAGCCTCTACTCGCCTTTTATCCTGCATAGAATATTATTTAAAAAGAAATGTCATCATTTTTTATTGCCTTCAGTGATAATATTACCTTGCCATATAGCTATATATGACCATCAAATAGGCCAGTTATGATTATATTTATCAGTGCAGGGGCTATTGAGCTAATAGCCTAAATATATTTCTATCAGAGTTCCTGTATTGAACCACAAGACGGCGACATTTATATTACTCAGATATAGGCCTATTGTTTAACCATTATAAGGCTTTACATTTATGGACATTTATTTATTTACTTATAGTTGAGTTAGGTAAATATTATCATGTTATTTAATAGCATTTGAAATTGTTATTAAAAACACAAACGAGAAAATGCGAGAAGATTTAACCGCATCACTTTCGATCACTTTTGTAAGATTTATTAACATGACTTTCATCTGTTTCAACTTCAAACAAATCACACGACGTCACCATTTCAAAGTGCGCGTGACTGTTTGAAAAAGTGTCATCAGAAGACTTGTCACTCTTATGTATGCAAAGAAAGTTCATTCAAGTCCCATAATTCGCCAATGCAATAGTTCGAATATAAAAAAAACTTTTTAACAATGTCTCAAAAAATACAATTAAAATAGTTTTAATAATAAAATATGTTTTAAACGTTTTCATTCAGTTACGATCTCATTCAGTAAAGGCCAGGTTTTAGTGTTGATCTTCCCTTTAACTCTCTTTTTCACATTCCCAAATGGTCCCAGTTTGTATTTGTAAACAGTAAAAATAGCCCTTAATTTCAGCGTATTACGTGATAAATAAAAGTAGACAAAAACTTGCAAAAGCGATATTCGTTTGATTTAATATAGCCTATGTGTGATGAATAATTTATGGGCATATATCCAGATTAGAACGGGGTAAATATAGGCCTACTCATGTTTATACTTATAATAAAAAGTATATTTATATATAGGCCTATTATATTTATATTTCATATGTTATATATATTAAATGTATATTTATTTGATTTAACATATACTAATATACACACGTTGAGTAGCAAATACAGAAGTCAACGAGCTGCATAAATCATCCAAAACCAGTTACTGTCTGTTTGTTTATTTGACTTTTATCAAAGATCAAGATGAATCATCACATGTGAATTTGAAGTGTAAATTCAAATGGATTATGATTCTTCAAAGTGCATCTTCAAAAATTAATTTCCTTTGGCCGTCTTGCATGCGGCACCTCAACAAAGAGGTGTTAATGGACCAACAATAAATACATTAATACTCAGTTTAATCTTAGTTTTGAAGTTAGAAAACGACCAGGTACAAATTCAGCTCTCCAGCTCATTGTCATCATAAACAGAAAGCAAGAGAAGAGACACATTGTAAAATCAGCTCCCGTGGATCCCTGCTTTTAATCCCGACTTCATTGGAAAACATGGCGAGTCAGAAGTTTTCAAACTTCTCTATTGATTACATCTTGGGCGACACCAGCGGTCAGACACCTCCAGTGGATCATCCATCATCTCCGCCGGATTTCCCAGGACATGTGACCAGACCCGATCAACTTTATCAGGATGGGTCTGGAGGTCATGGTGAACATGTAGCACTGATGATGAACCATCATCTATCACCATCCTGGGCAGGAATGTACAGCTGCTGTGGTCCGGTCTCATATTATCAGATGACCTGTAATTCCGATTACAACTCGTGGCAGCAGAGGCCCTTCAACACACCAGGTACATATTTGATAATTATTTCATTTTATATATGTACATTTACGTGTAAACTAATTTGACAAACATGCAAGTGCTTTTAATTCAATTATTTTTTTAATTAAATGGTCCATTAGGTTGTGATCCAGCGGAGAACCAATGCCACCAACATGCGCCCCAAAGACAGCGCAACAGAGTGCGAACGGTGTTCGCGGACCACCAGACGCATCAACTCGAGCGACTCTTCGCTGTCACAGACTACCCTACCGTGGATGCCCGGGCGGAGTTAGCGAAGAGCACCGGCCTCACCGAGGAGATTGTGCGGGTAAGAGAATTCATATTACAAATTCTGCGCTTTTTTTATTCAAAGCGATTTAAAGTTCATTCAAGGTGTACCGCGGGAGTCGAACCCATAACCTTTACGCGGTTACCACAATGCTCTACCAGCTGAGCTATAGGGACACGACAGAACTTTAACGATTTAATAAGAAGCTATTTATTCGTTTCTGTTGAAAAAAAATCTAAAATCCAGTTTTTGTTTTATTTTAGGTGTGGTTCAAAAATCGACGCGCACGAAGAAAAAGGCAAGCGACCCGCCCTGGCAAAAGCGCGAAGCATCCTCAGGATCATCATCACAATACAGATTAAATTATTTTTAAATCACAACGACGTGACTTCTGGGATTAAACACTGTTACGAAGACTTTTGTTTACATATTGTATAAACAAATCTATGGAGTTGAAAGTTGAAATTGCTTAAATTACTTTGATGTAAAACATGTCATCCAGGACTGAATGATCACATCATTTTTGCAGTTTGAAAAACTCGGACATCTGTTACAAATACATTTTTTTTCTAAGAGACATCTGTTGTTTTTATTTGATAGACAATTATGACTAATAAACTGATAGACACCACAAAGCAAGTATAAAACACTACATGTTTATTAGTCATATATCCACAGTCAGGATAGTTTTTACTTGAATTATTAAGCTTATTCATGCTGATACACTGTAGGAAAAAGAAACCTGCAAATGTATACAAAGCATGCAGTACAGTAATGTTGTCCATCAAATTCAGAACTTAATTCATGAAAAGCCACATTAATTTGAAATTTCACGAGTATACTTAACATGAAAACACAACGTTAAAAAATTACCTTCTGAAATTATTAAAATAGACATTTTTGGACAAATTAATGTTTACCGTACCAATTAAATAACCGGACCGAAAATGCTAAATGTCACTTCTCAAACAAAAAGCTTGAAAGAGTGGAGGATGAGCAGAGCAGTGTGATTTACTTACTGTGCAAATGAAATGCTCATGTACACCTTTTGCTCTCCTTTTGGCAAAAATGGAATGTGACTACAGTCCTGATATATAATTTTATAACAGTGAGATATAAGATGATACAAGTCACCATAAAGGAATAAGTCACAACAGGTTTCATCAAAATGATAATGCACAATTTAAGGTTTGTTGTGAGCAGATGTTTGTACTCCATCAAAAGAATACTATTCTAAGTACTATCCTATCACACAAACACAGTAATTCTTCAATGACAAATGACATGAGAGCTGAAGAAATCAAAAGCTCGGACTTGTTTAAGCGGTACATTTTCAATTTTGCAAGTAGCTCTTTTTTGAAGATCAGTGCAGTTCACCAAGTGTTTGCAAGAAGGTTGTTAATGAGAGTGCAAGCTGTTGTTTTTTCTCCTTAATCTGCCTACTCTGAGATCATTTAGGTGATTTGGTCTATTGGCTGATCCCAGGTCAGCAGTTAAGGGCAGACACTTGTGCTCATGCTGTGCTTCCATAGGTGGTAGTAGACAAAGTTCCTATCCATATTCATATGTTGATGTAAGAGTAAATATTGCTGTTATAACCCACACGTTTGATTACAGTATAGTAAGCACAAGTTTTTTCACGATCAGAGTTTTAAAGAGCAATCACAAAACTGTTTAAAGCTCAAACAGTACAGGAATAGGGGAAAGGATTGTTACACACTTTGTACAGCTTATAGATGCAAAAGTGTTGTTAAGAACAACACTGAATGTGACTTTCATTAAAAAAAATTGTACTACAAGCAAATGATACTTAATATTAAAGTATATGAAGCACATGAACTTGATTTTTCTGTATTTTTTGGTGAGAGAAATATGATTATCATCGTTCCTTATTATTTGGGTTAAAAATAACACTCTGACCTCGCTTTTGTTATGACAGGGCAAGTATGTCAGATGAGGTTTATTACCAAATGTGCAATCCTCCTCTCAAAACTTGCATATGCTATATGACTATAAGGTTCCTAACAGTTTATCATTTGAGTAATACATTATTTTTTAGGATAACATGAAGTTTACACTTTGGTTCTGTGGCAGATTTTACAAGTGAATAATCTAAAGCAGGCCTCTGATCTCATTTCAGCCAATGCCTGCATATTTCACACCAAATATTCAATGTGCATACTTGTTAATGTGCACACTTGCAAGTGTCATTGTAAATTGAAACATTGGGATCAAATGGGAAAACCCTGTTTCTTATCCACATTGGCAACATTCATATTTTTACACTACACTGACATTGTAATGAAATGTGAAAAGCATCAAATGATTTTCTACAAGCATATAAAAGATCAATACCAATAAATCACCTGCTAAAATTAATTAAAGGCATTTTAAATTTAGGAACCAGATTGTATGCTGTAAAATAATGAAAAGTAAGACAGCAGAGGCGCTTAATATAGCAGCAAAATGTATCTAAAAAAGAAAAAGCACCTTTACTAATAAACACAGAAAGGCCTACACACCTATTTTTACTATCATGAATACTGCCAGTAATCTACCCAAGCAGTTACAGAGATATGAATGGCTTTTACTGGGATTATTTTCCCTTATTTTGAAGAAATAAAAGATCATTTTGTTCTCTGTAATTTAATAACTGGAATGCAGGACATTACTTCACAAGGCACTATTTTTTTTGCTATTGAATTGCCATCAAAGGAGTGGAAGGAGGTGGTAAGTGTTCAGCTTTCCTTTTGACAGGGTAGTTCACAGAGAGAAGCAGGTATGAATAATGAAAGTACACAGAGGGGGTGAGATTTATCATGAAGAGAAACAGAAAAGTAGGAAGATAAAATTAAAGATGTAACCAGTGGATTTAGGACTGCATCTCTGCACGCAGCATCCAGGGGAACCAGCAACAGAACAGCAACCTGCTAAAATGAAGAAACAAATAAAAAATGTAAAAAGGATTCATTATATATTGTTAGAGGCAGGAGGTGGTGCACATGCTAGCTCAGCATACCTGGATATGGAACTCTCAGATGTTATGTCCTTTGGAGACCGGATCGCATTAAAGTTACGCTTAGGCTGGGACACTGCAGTGAATAGGAGAGATAACAGGCAAAATTAACAAGAAGAAATACGCTTCATATACTTTTAACAGGTCAACTGTGAATGCTGATCTTTTGTAGGCCATAACAGGCTATGCTTTATAAAAACCAGCTGTAGGGCCATTGATAATAAATTAAATGTCTGTACCAAAACTATACATTTGTGCCAACAAAAAGCGTGAGAAAAAGTGAGAAAGACTATCATTTGTTTCCAATTGGCTGGACTGATGCCCCCAAAGCCAAATGGTCAAACGCTCACACAAATGATCATACATGTGCTTAAAAATATGCTTTTTAAATGATATAATAGTATGTGTTATTATACATTATAGACACTAGGGGTCACTGTATGCACAATAAACTAGATAAATACTAGATGAAGCATTGCAACTAAAACAAACCAATGATTTAAAGTGTGGAGGGTTCAGGGATACTTACTCAAGGTTATTATAGTTTACTAAAACACTATTAAAACATTTCTGCTAACCGAAATCAAAATATCGTCCTTAATATAATAGTTTAGGTTGAGGCAGACAAACAAATACACATACTGTATATTCATTTATGATATATACATAAGGAAAAGAAAAATGAAAAGAAAACTATGTTCAGATTGATCACTTTGGACATCGTAAAACATTAACTAAAAAATAAAATTGAGTCTTTGAAATGTTGCATGCATAATTGATCCGTTTTTCCCAATAAGAGATAAATTGTTCCAGTTTATGATTTACAAAAGCTGTTATTTCCATCCATGAATTTAAAGGTCAGACTATCTGGTGATAACCATTTTTTAAAAAACAGCTACCAACAATATAGACGCTAATCTCTTTTTAACCATTCCTGAGGTATATGTCCAAACTATAAAGTTTTAAAATCAAAGATATTTCACATTCAAAAATATATTGTAAAGTAATATGTATTCATCACTAATAACCCTTAATACCAGAGCAATCCCCCCCCCAAAAAAATAAAATAAGCCAAACTAAAATAATTTAAACTCATATAGGAGTGTAAAATAAACAAAAGTGACATAAAATAGCTGAAAATTAAACAAAAATTAACATGAAAACTAAAAATATCACATTAAAGACCAATATAAACTACTATAAAACTGAGAACGAAACTATAATAACCATGGTTTTAATGTAAAAAAAACATGTTGACTTAAAAAGAAGCACATTTCTCTGTAATTGAAAGCACAAGATGAACATGCTCCTTATTGCTGTACTTACTAGTCACCTGGTGGACTTTCTTCACTAGTGTACCATCCCCTAGGGGCTCTTTGGGCCCTCCAATTCTGCAAGGAAAAATAAATAAATGATTGATTTTTTTGGAGAATGGCAATCCTCAAACTGTAGTCAAATCGAATTCAAGCATCTTTATTCTGTGATATTTATTTTACAAGGCAAAGGTTAATACTTAACCAAATGAGTCTAAAAAGAACAACCAGATCAACAGAACAGGTTGTTCTTCTGTAGTGTACAATGTGTATCTGTAAGCAAGTTTATTTGGTACAGTATTTACCTCTGAACTCTGGATGGTGGTGCAAAAACCCCATATTTAGGCAAACAGTGGAAGTAACGCACTCCAAATACACTGCCGTCATGTTTTCCAGTGGGCTGTTCTAACTCCACACCAAACCAATACCCTGATCACACAAACACACAAGCATATGTTCAAAGACAGATCAAATATACAGCAACAATAAATGTATTAGTCTCAAAAATCACCACTGTCTTATTTTATTATTAGGACAAACAAAATCAGCAAAGGCCTTCACACAGACATACCAGGAGCAAAGTCTGTCTTTCCAAAAAAACGAACAATTCCTTGCTTTTGGCCCGCCACCAACACCTGATCCCCAACCTCAACCTTTACTCCATCAGGATCCAGACTCATTGCAGTGAGAGACTTCTTTCTCTGTGCTGGTGGAGAAGCAAAACACAAATGTGACCCTGGATCACAAAACCAGTCTTAAGTAGCACGGGAACATTTTTAGTAAAAGACAAAAATACATTGTGTGGGTCAAAATTATCGATTTTTCTTTTATGCCAAAAATCATTAGGATATTAAGTAAAGATCATGTTCCATGAAGATATTTTGTAAATTTCCTACCTTAAATATATAAAAACTTTATTTTTGTGAGTGGATGGTCTGCCACAGTGCCCCTGATTAACAACTTCAAAGGCAATTTTCTCAATATTTTGATTTTTTTGCGCTCTCAGATTCCAGAGTTTTAAACGGTTGTATCTCAGCCAGATATTGTCCTATTCTAACAACTCATATATCTATAGAAAGTTTATTTATTCAGCTTTCAGATTATGTAAAATCTCAATTTCGAAAAATTGACCCATAAAACTGGTTTTGTTGTCCAGGGTCACAAATATTTAGGTTAATATTTTGATCGACTCTTTTAACACAAGTAAAACTTTGCCAATGTTTTTTTAATTAGCACCCACTCTTTTCTCGTTCCTTTTCTTTTTTCTCTTTTTTAATCTTGCCGGTCACACGGGACAAATCCATGCGAGGAGTTTTGGGAGTGGAAGCGACTGAAGAGGAAATCTGTTCAACAGCTTTGCTGATTTTTGACACGGGACCAAAGATGCCTGAAAAGCAAATGTACACACACAAAATGAGAGACAAAATGAGACAAAATGAGAGAAGCATTTTGTCTGCCTTGCTAGCTGTAGCTGTAGTGAGCTTGCTGTGTTTGCTTGAACTGGACTGGTAGCTGTTTGTTGCCAAAGCGCTATTGAACTTCTCGCACTGCTTTTAAGGTAAACTGTTGTTTGTTAAGTAGGCCCTCTCCTACTTGTAAATCGCTTTGGATAAAAGCATCTGCTAAATGACTAAATGTAAATAAATGTACACCATATGTAAACCTCTAAAAGTGGATTATTACCACATAATATGTAGGCTACAGTAGGAAAGAAAAATCAAAACAGAAACTCATCTAATTTTAGCAAAAGTCTTTTTATAGAATTAAAAAAAGAATCTCAAGTAATGCATGAATTAGAACACACCATGTTTTGGGGGGCAGATGAAATAGCGGATCCCACCCACGTTTCCGTCATTCTTGCCCTCTGGCTCATCCAGCTCAATGCCGACCCACTGCCCGCTGGCAAACTCAGTGGTGCCACAGAAACGGAGCGTGCCAGTCTGCAGAAGAGAGGCAGAGTTTAATACGATGGGTGCATTTATTCATTTTAGGCTGACAGGAACTCTATTTCCATTTAGACTGAGCATAGGCTAGGAAGCTTACTTAAACTTTGAACGATACTACGCTTCTGAATAACACAGTCCAGAGCCTCCACCGGTTCACTATTTCTTACAGTATATAACAAGTATTGTAATATTTCAGCATTGTAATGTGTGGCTTTTAGTGCATGTCTAAAAAATGTAAGTCATCTTTGACGTAGTGTATTCTTCAAAATTGAAGTTAAACCATTAGCAGATATGCACATTTACAATTTGCTTGCTTTTCGAAAAAATGCCCAAATATTGATGACTCATCCTGACTACCCAGATCTTCGTCCAATCAAATACGCATTCATGTCATAAACGAACATTACCTTGGTGTCGTCCAGCACCACGCGATCCCCGAGCTTGAGGCCGAGGGAGGAGAGCATGAGGTTGCCTGGGATGTTGTCGTAGTTGGGCAGGGTGGCACGTGGGAGGTTGCAGCTGAGCGGCACTGCATCCAGCAACACCTGCTTCAGCTCTTTAGCCACCATGGCAGCCTCAGCCTTATCCAGACTCATGTCCATGGGGTCTGGAACAACCTCGGCGGGTTCTTGACCCTTATCGTTCTGTTGAATATAGAGATCGGATAAAAGGTTTATTCTGGTTATTGATAGACCAAAATAAATTAGGCGATAAATCATTTAGCATTTTGAGACGACTAATACTCCTTAAGGTGAACAAAAAATCATTCATTATTGATTATTCAATTATTCATTTATTATTTAAAATATACATTTTATATATACCTCCCCATTATTATAATATAATATATAATTTTATCTAAAAAATAGAACAGACTGATGGAGCACTAACACTTACCAACCAACAAAAATGTCTAAAACTTATCATTCAAATGAGCTGAGTGGCTTTACGGCAAAGCCAGTTAAGCTGATTAACTCGATGAGATGAAAAGTACAGGAAGAGTTTAATTCATCATGCTCACCCTGACGACTGGATTGGCTCCATGCTCCAGTAGACACTTGACAGCACCCAGGCAGAGGTTGGAGGCGGCGATATGCAAGGCTGTTCCATGATGAAAGTCACTGCACGTGGAGTTGAGCACTGCGCAGAGATAAACATCACATATGTTTAAGGACCCAGCACTTCATTAGCAATAAAATGAATTAGATGTCCCGCAGTCTCAAACCCTCATTGGTAATTTCATTATTAGCTTATACATGATCCTTGACATTTCTAATATAATGATTCAATCTGTGAGGTGCTGATGATTTCCATGAATGCACTTTTGTATAGAGTTATGGAAACAAGCGTATGGGAGTAACCTTTGGGTTTGGAGGCTTTGAGTAAAACACGGATCAATTCTGGCACGTCAAAGTAAGCTGCATAATGGAGCGCGTTCATGTTGGTCCAACGGCTGCGGAGACTCACGTCAGCACCCAGAGCTAACAGCTGATTGGACAGGCGGAGGGCTGCCTCAGGATCACCTGAGGGGAAAACACAGTGTTCCTATAGCAACAGTCACATGCTGCAAGCTGCTTTTGACATCTTTCATTATGACAGGCAAGTATAATACAGTTGTGCTTTTACATTGATTAGAATTCATTAAACTTGAACAACCTTGATGCTGTTCCGAGCAATTACAGAAAGAAGTCAAATTTCAAGAATGGGTTTGGATTGTAAGGAAAGTCAAGACTTCAGCTGGCATCTCCAATAGCACTTACCCACTCCGTGAGCACCTGCTTTGCAGCAGTAGTGGAGAAGGGTCATGTCTGTCAGGCCATCGCGATCGTTGACATGGCAACCTCGCTTCAAAATCTGCAAGTGACATTGACAATTGAAGACTTGAAGGGAAAGATTATCAATGTCTGAGTGACAGCAGTGCATCTGGAACCTCATTAATAACTAATGCAGACTAGCAGAAAAATATGGACTTGAGAAAACGCAGCTTTGTAATAGCAAATGGCCACTTTGAAAGCTGGCCGAGAGCCCTATTAGTGAGATGCACTTTAATGATGAAAAATTAGGTCAATTAATATTGATGAAAAAGATTGCAAGTCAGATTGCTGAGTCAGCGAACATCGCATTAACAAGATGTCATGCAGCCATTTTGTGATGGAAATTCATAGCAGAGGGAGGTATAGAGTACGAGTGATATTCCTGATTCAAAGAAATTATGAGGGAAAAAATCAGACAATCTTTGAATTAAAAACAATATATATATATATATATATATATATATATATACAAGATGGCTTTAATTGAAAAGGCAGGTAACAAATTATATAGATGAAGTGGTATGAAATGTTGATACACGACCTTGACCTGAAATACATGGCGGTCTATGCTTCTCTCATTCTCCTGTGATGTTTATATTTATCATAAATTAATTAACCAATATTTTAATTAACCAATATTTTTTACTTGAGAAATTGTAATTCCGGGGCTCAAATGATAAAAACGGATAAACTGTATTCACGATTAAGTTCAACATGCATTACAAGTTAATACGTGTGCCCAGACTGACAAGACAGAGGAGAATATATCGATTAAAGTCATTATTTTGGTTTGTTTATCGCACATAAAGTATTCTCGTCGCAAAAAAAAAACCCAATTGAGCCACTATGAGCGGATGGACCCATTTAACGATGTCTATAGTCCTTTTCTGGACATTGACAACAACTATAACCATGATGTCTATGAGGAGGCCTGGAAATCTCTCGGATGTCACCTAAAATATCTTTATTTGTGTTCCGAAGATGCCGGGAGGTCTTAAAACATGTTGAACATCATGTGGGTGAGTAAAAAATAACACAATTTTGATTTTGAGGTGAACTTAAGGCTGCAATCCGTAACTTGTTTTGGTAGCAGTCTTCTAACATAACCATGATTCACAATAATAAGCTTATAATAATGACTTCTGTTTTGAGCTGAATTTGCATATTTTCAACACATAAGTACGTAAAGTAACCTGCAATTTTAGGTTTCAAACAGAGAGGGCGATAGAGATGCAAAAGTTGTAGCAGACCCCAATGGGCTACTTGCCATAGACAGAGATTTAAGTTGTACAAATGTGACAAGTGAGCTGATTTAGGGCAGAAGATGGAGGAAGCTTATTTCCCCTTCCATATCCTGTTGTCACGAATTGCGGGGAAGAACCCAATTGCAGGCAGGCAGAGGTGAAGGGGTTAAACACAAGACTCTTATTTATTTAAACAAAAAACAAACAAAAAAAAAACCTACGGTGGGGGGTAACAAAAACATAAACAAGAGACTTATCAAAAGATGAACAAAACTTCCCACAAGGGGGCAAAACGAGAACTATAAATTATACACAAAACCAAACTCACAAAACGGGCAAGATAGGGCAAGACAAGGCAGGAAACGAGAACTCCACGAACGAACAGCAGGGAACATAGAACGTAATCCACGAGCAACAAGACAATGACACATGAGGACTATTTAAGGGAAGAGAAACGAAGGATAACGACACAGGGCAGGTGAGGGTAATCAAACACGGCCGGGAAACAATACAGGAAACGAGAGGGGCGGGGCCAATGACGAGACACTGGAGAGAACGCATATTATTGTCAAAAGGACAATAATATGTTTCTCTCCACACATAACCAACGGCTTTGTCATGACTCTACCACAGGACCAAGAAAAACATGACTAAGTGATGCAGAGCCATGACAGAAGCCCCCCCTTTAATGAGCACCTCCAGGTGCTCACCAAGGGGTAGACGGATGAGACAAGACAGACTGGGTGACAGACAAAACAAGGCAAAACATGGCAAACAATATCAAGGGCAGACAGGAATACAAAACGACAGGATTAGGATGTGATAATAAAAATAACAAACATGGGAGGGGGGAGGGGCTAAACAAGGGCTCATGGGGGGCAGTCCAAAGGGTGGAAGTCCATGAGGGTAGGGAGAGGGGGGAACAGTCTTAGTCCGGGGCGGCGCTTGAAAGCGTGAAGCCCCGGGGGTCTTGACGGGGGAAGCCCTGGGGGGAACCGCCGACTTGAACGTCGGCGGGACAAGGTTGGGCGCCGGCTGGAACGCCGGCTGCTGCACCGGCTGGGCAGGACAGGACACCGGAATGGACTCCGGCTGCACCAGACTGGATGCCGGCTGCACCGGATTGGACACAGGACTGGGTGCCGACGGCACCGGACTGGACGCCGGCCACACCAGACTGGATGCCGGACTAGACATCGGACTGGATCACCGGCTGGGACGCCGGCTGGATCACCGACTGGGACGCCGGACTGGCCGCCGGACTGGCCACCGGACTGGACGCCGGCTGCACCACCGGCTGGGACGCTGGCTGGATCACCGACTGGGACGCCGGACTGGCCACCGGACTGGACGCCGGCTGCACCACCGGCTGGGACGCTGGCTGGATCACCGTCTGGGATGCCGGCTGCACCGGACTGGACGCTGGCTGGAGCACCAGCTGGGACGCCGGTTGCTGCACCGGGCTGGATGCTGGACTGGACACTGGCTGTACCGGAGTCTGCGCCCCCCTCCGTTGCCGCTTCTTCTTCAGCCGAGCCACCCGTCTGGTGGTCGGCTGAAGAAAGGAGGTGAAGGGCACGGCTGGCTCGGGGTTGGAGGCCTCCGACGAGGACCCCCATGATTCTCGCCTCCCCGGCTTGCCAATGAGGCTGGTGGACGGTGGAAAGGCTGCCGAGAGTGGGGAGGATGGCGTGGTGGTGCCCACAACCCCGATCTGCAGGGACCCACGCTCAGGGACGCCGTGTGGCTGTCCGACGTGGAGCGATCTGAGTCCATGGTCTCAACGCCCTCATCTCCGCCCTCGAGAGTGGATTCCTGAGACCGGAGTTGAATAGCACCGCGAGTTCCTCCTTCCCCCCCGAAGACGCCATTCTCGGCGATGTCCAGGAACCTCTCCACGTACTTGTCCACGCTCTCGCTCCCCTGGTGAAGTCCACAGAGGAGGCGACCTTGGTGGGACCGCCCGGTGCTCATGCTGCCTACTGGGTTCTGATGTGGCTCGTGGATTCTGTCACGAATTGCGGGGAAGAACCCAATTGCAGGCAGGCAGAGGTGAAGGGGTTAAACACAAGACTCTTATTTATTTAAACAAACAACAACAAAAAAAAACAACCCACGGTGGGGGGTAACAAAAACATAAACAAGAGACTTATCAAAAGATAAACAAAACTTCCCACAAGGGGGCAAAACGAGAACTATAAATTATATACAAAACCAAACTCACAAAACGGGCAAGATAGCGCAAGACAAGGCAGGAAACGAGAACTCCACGAACGAACAGCAGGGAACATAGAACGTAATCCACGAGCAACAAGACAATGACACATGAGGACTATTTAAAGGGAAGACAAACGAAGGATAACGACACAGGGCAGGTGAGGGTAATCAAACACGGCCGGGAAACAATACAGGAAACGAGAGGGGCGGGGCCAATGACGAGACACTGGAGAGAACGCATATTATTGTCAAAAGGACAATAATATGTTTCTCTCCACACATAACCAAAGGCTTTGTCATTACTCTGCCACAGGACCAAGAAAAACATGACTAAGTGATGCAGAGCCATGACACCTGTGACTTTAGTACCTCTAGAGATTACAGCACCATCATTACCCTTTACCTATACATCTCTATAGACCAACAGCAAAACTGGCAAATGTATACAAGCATTTAAAATGAAATAAAAATCACAAACATGATCTAATACAGTGAAGCATGTGCTAGCTTTTCTAAAACTCTGAAAAACATAAAAACCATAACCGTTCCAGAACTGTGTGTTTCCCTAAATTCTTCAAAATATCTAATTTTGCGTTCAACAGAACAAAAAATACAATATTTTTTTCTACCAAGGAAGCGGAAGATGTCCCAGAACTGAAAATTGCTAACATTCTTTCAAATACATAAAGAAATACAGTATATGCAGGCTTGAAACAACTTGAGTAAATGATGACAGAATTGTCATTTTTGGGTGAACTATCCCTTTAACAGCAAATGATTTCCTCTAAACACAGTAAATACGTTATAAGTAAATCTGATCAGATATGCATGAACAAACTGTCTTTCCTTGCAAAAAATACAAGACAAAGTCCTCAAAAGTGTTACACAACCCATTCCACATGGGTTTAGAAGACCGAAAAGTTCAATTACAAAGAAAAACTAGAAGACTCAATCCTCTCAATATATACAGCCCAACATTGTTTTTGAATGGCATGGTATACTTTTAGAAGGTCACTGTTGTCATCCATTGGGTGTAAAACAATTAAAATGTTTCTACAAGATTGCATGATCAGACATTTATTATTGTTTCTTGAATGGGATGGCTTATAGTGGTTTCTTGTCTATACCTCCAACCAATCTTGCGAAAAACAAGGTTGTTGACCTCACCTCACTGCCTATAATGTCGATCTTGTGCTGAACTTGAGGGACCCACTGGCGGATAATGGCGAAAAGCTCGGGGATTGTGGTCCGAGAGTCTGTCAGAATCTCCGTACAGGCTGGATCATTTGGATCAAAGAAGGTAAACGCTGAAATAGACAAGGGCAAAACATTTTTTACAGGATTTTTTACACAAAATAAATTCACCTCAGAAAAAGAACCATTATGATTGTATTCCACCAGCACATTTTGCGCTGTGAACTGTGTGTAAACACAATTCATATTTCATCTTCAAATATAATATCTTGTACAGCAGGTTGAGAAACCCACCATAGTCCTTGGGAAGCGGAGCCTGTGCAGATGGATGCACAATGGGTTTCTTGCGGGGTTCATGAATGGGACTGAAGTCAGAGGGCTGGGCCTCTTCCACCTCAGAAGTGTCTTCTTTAGTCATTCTGTTTTGTGTTATTCGGCCTGGAATTTAAAAATTGCATATTTAACAACATTCATAGATATTAGGTGTTGAGCTATACAGTCTCACAGCCAAGAAACAAATGTTCTGTTTATTAACATTGAATGAGGATAATGAATAAGATTGGATAGATTTACAGTCATCCTTTTGTGTTTATTTCATTTTCAGAAAAATTCCCAATGACGGTGATGCATCATTGAAGGAATAAGTTTACTTTCAGTACAAGATAATATGAGTTTATCTCTATAAGAAACATTTTTTTCAAAATAACATTTATATAAAGGAGGTCCTAATAAATAAAGCTTGACATATTTTTGTATTTGATACTAGGGCTGTGCAATTAATCGAAAATAATTGTAATCGTCAATTTTGGCCTTCAACAATTACAAAAACATAATAATCGACGTAAAACGATTATTGTGCCGCATTCCATTTTGCAAGGATCATCTCTTTTCTTGTGGTATAAATCCACAGCGCACCCCCTTCTTTTCCAGTGGTTCAGCTGTGCTATTTCTTTACATTTATTTTTCAGTTGAATTCACAGTTTAAAAGCCAAGTTTTTTTATTTTTCTATGTTGTTTTAAAACTTAGTGAGTAATCATGTTAAATAATTGGGATCTCAATATTGGCCAAAATAATCGTCATTATGATTTTTGTCATAATCGAGCAGCCCTATTTGATACCTGCTTAAATCACAATAATGCCAAATCACAATAATGCCATTCCACAGATATTCCTCCCTGCCAGACTCTAAGTTTAGCATGAAGCAAAGGCATGACTCACTTCTTCCTATACTGCCCATGGAACTGAGGACAAATATGTTAGGGATATGTTAAGCTCCCACATTACCCATCTGTGGTACTGCAAGCTTTCTGATTTTTTTACTGTATCCAACAGGGACTTGTTTACAATATGTACTAGAAAGATTTGCCTCAGTTACACAAACAGACTTGATGGCAATAGATTCCTGCAAAAATAATCAACAAGTCCTTTCATCAGAAGTCAAATCTTTTTAAAGATAACATTCATAATGTTCTTATTTATAATTTATATATGGCCTGCAAGGTTAGGATTCAGTCAATCTTGTCTTTTCAAAACGATAACTGACAATATACAATACCATCTTATTTTCTGATTATTACAGTTAAACATATGAAGGTGCAGAATTCCCTTTACCAGAAATGAACTGGCACAACTAACTTATCCTCTTTTATTGATCTTAGTGTGCATACTGTTAAGTAAAATCTTAAAATAATAGCCAACTACATTTGTCAAAATAAGGTCAACAATGACTGTTCATTCACATTTATTTGAATACTTCAAGTCAGCTTCAGTTGCCCTTTTAGAAGTCAATATGACACACAACTGAGAATTATTAAGAATAATTAATATTATATTAACATTCATTTCTGATGATGATCTTATTATTGTTTTTTTACTTTGTTCTGTTCATCAAAAAGGGGCGTATTCAGAAATGGAACATACACAAATGCAAAGGGCAAAATCTCTAATATCACTTTGTCCATTAAAACGTCGATATTAATAAATCAAACGGACTCCAAAATTGTATCTCGCGATAAAACATGTAAAAGCAGGTGCAATCTCATAGAAAGCATGTCAGTCTTTCATACACTGTGTCAACAAGAAAACATGGACGCCCCATCACGCAGCACATGAAAAACAAGCAGGCTAATATTCTCACGCTAAAACACGTTTGTCGTACATCCTGCTAAAATCTTTAGTAATACAGCAGGTTATGTCCACCTTACCTGATAACAAGCCACAAAATTCGATTTCGTTTCCCTTGTTTCGTCGGTCGTTATTGTACGCGTCGGATTGAGAGAAATACTATGGAGGATGGGGGATGCTGCGCCTTGCTCTTCTCTCTGCTTGCGTCACGGGATGTGACTCACGCCTGGACCACTCTGCTCACAGCACCAATCACATCCTCAACCAAGCTTGATGCCGATTTGAGCAGGCAAGACCCATTGAGATTTGGTCAAACCTGGACATTTTCTAGAAAGACACGTTGAAATAAGAAATGTATTCACATTTTATTCTTCGTTCTTTAGTAAAAAATGAACTTTAATTACTTTTACGGTTTGACATTATTAAGATGGAATTTGTTGTTCTAGTTAATTAAAGAGATGACAATAAATAAAAATCGCCTCGTAAGCAACACGATCTACACACACCATACCACGCGAAAGGCCTTAATTTACATAACATGCAAATAAAACATTGCTATAAATAGGACTAAGATTATACTGTACACATTTTAAACCTATTTCACTTCTTCAGGGTAAAAAAAAAAGATTTTACTTCATTACTTCATTTTGTCATTTGTTTAGGCTACTTAAAAGAACTAGGCCAGTTAATTTATTTTATTTGAGTTAAAATAGATAATACAGCTTGTGTCAAATTATGCTATTGTAAAGGTTATAGAAATGAGAATACATTTGGTTTGTATTCAGTGGGTCCCCCTTCAATGTGGGCAAGGTGGAGGAGGAGGCTGCCCCTGAACTTTTTTTTGGAGGGGGCAGTAGGCCTCGGGCTCCGATGGCCAGTCCAGAGCCCAGTCGCAACATGGCCGCCCAGCCAGAGTCTCCAGCCGTCATGGCCGCCGAGCCAGAGTCTCCAGCCGTCATGGCCGCCGAGCCAGAGTCTCCAGCCGTCATGGCCGCCGAGCCAGAGTCTCCAGCCGTCATGGCCGCCCAGCCAGAGTCTCAGCCGTCATGGCCGCCGAGCCAGAGTCTCCAGCCGTCATGGCCGCCGAGCCGGGAACCAGTCCGGTGCAGCAGCCGGCGTCCAGTCCAGTATCAAGTCCGGTGGTCCGAGAGGTGCCTGCTCCTGAGGTCCTGTTCCGGGAGTCTGCTCTGCTGGTGATGGCTGCGGCGTTGAGGTGTGTTTGGGCGGTGCACTGCGCTGCCGCACCTTCGCCCGCTGCAAAGATGGCTGCCAAGCTCAGGCTTCCAGCCCTGCCTTCCACGCCCGAGCCTCCAGCCGGTCCATGACGGCCTTCCAGAGGTCTTCGAGCCGGTCTTGTCCAACCTTCCAGAGGTCTTCGAGCCGGTTCTGTCCGGCCTTCCAGAACTTCCAGAGCCTTCGCCTGTGTGCTTCCCAGAGCCCTCGCCTGTGTGCCTTCCTGGCCTCCTGACCAGCCTGCGCCTCCGTGGCTTCCAGCCCTGCCAGCGCCTCCGTGGCTTCCAGCCCGTCCGGCCTTCCAGAGGTCTTCGAGCCGGTCCTGTCCGGCCTTCCAGAACTTCCAGAGCCTTCACCTGTGTGCTTCCCAGAGCCCTCGCCTGTGTGCCTCCGTGGCTTCCAGCCCTCGCCTTTGTGCCTCTGTGGCTTCCAGCCCTGCCAGCGCCTCCGTGGCTTCCAGCCCTGCCAGCGCCTGACCATGGCCCAGGTCCACTTCCCTGGCCGCCCCCTGTTCCGCCTCCGCTCCTCTGCCCTCCTGGACTGTTTTGGGGCGTCTGGAATCCGCCCTTAGAGGGGGGGCTCTGTCACGATCCCAGTCCGTGTTTCCCCTGTCTTTGTGAACTTTTCTGTCACTTCCTGTTGTGTGCCATGTTTGTAGTCCTTTGTAGTTTTTCTTGTTAATTAGTTTCCCCAGGTGTGTCTTGTTTCCTTGTTATCCCAGTGTATATAAGCCCTAGTATTTCCTTTGTTTGGTGTCGGTCTTTGTTTCATGCTCGTTGTGTCATGCTTTGTTTTTGTGCCTCCTGTGTTCTGTGAATTACCTTGGTTTGGTTTTTTTTTTGTCTTTGTTGAATAAAAATCTAATTGCATTTGGATCCGCTTCTCTGCCTGTGTTCCTGTGATGTTACAGGAAGAAGGCTGGGGAAAAGAAAAAGATAAAATTTGTCACTTTGGGGTCAAATTTATATTGTTCCACAAAGTGTTTTTTAGGGTTCTATCCATGCCAATATACACTACAAAACATGTTTTTCCACTCAACCTGTGCCTATTTATCTAAACTATCTAAAATAGTGACTTTATAAGCCCTGCCTTTGTCCCACCCTCAACTCTCCCTGCAACCCACAAGTGAAATTTTAAGCAATTCAGGTGGGCATGGCTTAAGTGTGTTGTATACATAGTGTCACTTAAAAGTAATGCAGAGTAGGAACAGACACTGCATTGTGCACCTGTTCATTTACCATATAATCATTCTATCATTCTATCATAAAATCAATCAAATCATTCAGATACCATCTGGCCAGTCTTGTATATTTCAACATGGATGTATTGTTGGCATTGAAGACAAATCTATTATCTGTTGTAATGGCAGTCTTGGTTGTGTTATTGCTGTGGAAGTGTCGAAGTAAGAGTCGGTATGGACGGCTACCTCCAGGACCCCGTCCTTTACCATTGGTGGGAAATATGTTTGATTTTGGTGTGAATGAGGCATACAAATATTACATGGAGGTTAGTATTCAAAGCTTTGAGTATGTTGCAGGGCTGTAACTTTACCACAACTTGGCAAAACTATTTTTCTTAAATTTAAAACAAATTAAATTGCAAATTTAAACAAGCGAGTATTTGGCATTTTTATTAAAACTGCATGTATACCATAGAAAACTATACTACTCTGCAGTTACATGTAAAGTATACAGTGACCCATTTGAATAAAAACACACACATCAATGCTTCAAACAGTATTATTCTGAATCCAGATGAATAAGATGATAAATTTGTGGTATAGTTAACTCAGCGCTGTTCTTTTAATTGAATCTTATTTTAATACTATATTTAAATACACAATTTGTACAATATGAGGTTAAAACCTCAACTCTTCTGTCCTCAGCTCAGTAAAAAGTATGGCTCTGTGGTTACGATCTGGTTGTCAACCACTGGTAATCATTTCTGGATATCACGCCCTGAAGGAAACCATGATAGGTCTTGGTGAGGAATTCAGTGGCAGGTTCAACTATCCTCTGATCATGAAAGCCACACTTGGATATGGTGGGTTCACCTGGTGCTGCCTTTTAGCTCTGCATAATGTTGGAAGACATACAATTTTTTCATTGTTAGCATGAAAGATCGTAACATTGGGCTGTAACAGACACATGTAGTTTATTCGACATAAGACAAATAATGTCTCTTTGTACAGGTGTTTTGTCGACCAGTGGACACAGGTGGAGGGAGATGCGCAGGTTCTCACTAATGACCCTAAAGAACTTTGGAATGGGTCGCAGGAGCATTGAGCAAAAAGTCCAAGACGAGGCTAAGAATCTTGTAAAAATGATAAAAAAACGTGAAGGTAAAATTATGTAATATCCGTTTTCACGTATGTAAAGGTTGTTATTTTTGTTTGCAATGCACAATAAATGCACCAATAGGAAACTAGAAAAAACAATCAGCCCGCATGATAAGAATAGGTAAGCTAGGACCAAGAAGATAGGTTAACCATTTTTAAATGTCTTCACCGTTGTTTAATTTGGCACCATGAGTGTATATATTTGACATGACAATAATGTAGCTTGAACTTTGAACCTTTAATTCTAAAACCTGTTTAGCCACCTGTCAGCATTTAATTTCATGTTACACAACATGGAGTACATTTTTTATGTACTTTGTCTCTTTCTTTCTCTCTCTCTTTAAGGCATTGTATTCAGTCCTGCAGACTTGTTGTCCAATTCTGTGGCCAATGTAATCTGCAGCATCGTGTTTGGTTATAGATTTGAATTTGAAGATCCACAATTTCAGTTTCTACTTCAGACACTACATTCTTACTTCATTATCCTCAATAGCCCCCTTGGACAGGTACTGAATTTAAATTGGATTCTATTTTTCTTACAGCAAACACTATATGCAGCCGCAGAAAAAATTAGGAGCAAATTTAAATTTAATCAGCATTTCTAGATGTGTTGTGGACATTCCAGTCCAGTGTCTGTTGAATTTCAACCAAATTAAACCTTGTGACATAAAGTCATACAACGGTGACGTGAAAGACTGACAGCATGAAAACTGTGATAAAATCGAGGTTATCACATAAAAATACTTTTTGAACTTTTACTAAATACATGCACAAATATTATGGTTGTATTGCTCAAAAGTGAATATAAACTTGTTTTCTTTGCATTTGGGGACTGAAAAAAATGCAAAGCATCTTTTCTGTTACTTTGGCCTGTTTCTCTTGTTTTCATTTTCTGCAAATAAATGCAAATAGAAACAATATTATTATTTGAAATTTGGGATAAATTTTGTTAGTTCACAGAATTATACAAAAATGATCATTTTACCCAAACACATATGGAAAATTGAGAAAAACTGAAAATTATTTTGAAATGGTTTTTCCATGCCTGTTGAACTTAAATGGATTTTAAGGCCATAAAATTACTTTTAGTTGATGACGTGTCAATTTAAGTCTTCTCTAAACTAACCAAAATATTTCTAAAGAATATAATGAAACTCTCATCTTTTTTGTTTTTGCCTTTCTCTTATCTTTACAGATATATAATATTTTTCCCAGGCTAGTTAGTCTCTTGCCAGGTAAACACCATGAGTTGTTCAGAAACTTGGAGAAGGCCAGAGAATTCTGTAGGCGTGAGGCCAAGGCTCGAATTAATAATGTGGAGGATCCATCCTGTCCACAGGACCTTATTGAGGCCTTTGTGGTAAAAATGGAAGAGGTAAATAATTCAGTCAACATTACTGTCCTCTTACTGTTCTTCAAGTATACAGTATGTTTTGATGTATACACCCTCTTGTGGTAAGAGCATGTAAATATAAGATCACTTTACTTACAATAGATTTAAATTGTGATGCTGAATTATTTTAGATCTACTACATTTATGTTGTCCTGTCAAGTTCATATGTTCAGTTCTCTACTTCTCACAAAACAAGATATCGCTGCAACTGGAGATCGTGTAAATAATGATAGAGATTGGTAAAGATACACCTATCAAAGTTTAAGCTGCTCTCTTTTACAGGAAAAAGACAAACCTGACACAGAGTATCATTTTGAAAACTTGGTCTCGGTGGTATGGAACATTTTCAGTGCCGGCACAGAAAGCACCTCGTCCACCATCAGGCAAGCTTTGCTTGTCATGATGAAACACCCAAATGTTCAAGGTGAGGCCTTGAGTTTGTTTTTTCTCAGGAGCACTGAGTGTCGTGGGAAAACCGGGTGTGCATGATGACAACCACAGCATTAGACTAATTTCACACTTTGAGCCCTGTACTTTATAACAATGCTGATCACATTGAATGGGAAGGATGAGGAAATAAATGAGCAGAGATTTGAACAAGATATTTTTGTCCAAGCTGACATGCCGTTACTATGCTCCTGCTTTTTTATGCATACACAAGCAACAGTTATAGTCTATTGGGTTTCATTTGTTCTGTACAGAGTGTGTTCAGAAAGAAATAGATGAGATTATTGGACAGGAACGGTACCCATCCACAGAAGACAGGCAGAACCTGCCGTATACTGATGCTGTGCTTCACGAAATCCAGCGCAGCATGGATTTCGCACCCATCTCTCTCCCTCACAAGATGATGTGTGACACTGAATACAA
Source organism: Triplophysa rosa (assembly GCF_024868665.1). NCBI lineage: Eukaryota > Metazoa > Chordata > Actinopteri > Cypriniformes > Nemacheilidae > Triplophysa > Triplophysa rosa. The sequence continues at coordinate 16,166,901 of NC_079903.1, read as the reverse complement.
TGGCTATGTCATTCCTGAGGTATTCAACAATTTATTACAGGACACTTTTACCCAAATGTAGAGAGTAATGTCTTATGAAGCGTTAAAATTTAATCTAATCTTCATGTCTTTAAAAAAAAAACAATACTATAGGGAACCACGGTTTTTCCACTTTTATGCTCTGTGCTTGCTGACCCAGAACTGTGGAAGAATCCAAACTGCTTTGATCCAGAAAACTTTCTGGATGAAAATGGACGATTTAAAAAGAATGACGCATTTGTTGTGTTCGGCATGGGTGAGCTCGTTGTTTTATTGTGCACACCATAATGCTACAAAAATTCAACAAACAAAATAGATATAGAAACAAATTGATTATTGGCTGATAATAAATGAGAGGATCATTTTGAGAGACCTTTACTGCTCTTTGACAGGGAAGCGTGCGTGTCCCGGCGAGGCTCTGGCCAGGTTAGAATACTTTATCATGTTCACTACCCTGCTACAACGCTTCACCTTCAAAGCCACAGTGCCACCAGAGGAGCTTGACATAACCCCAGCCAACTGCAGTTTTGGCCGACTGCCCCGCAAGTATGAGTGCTATGCCTTTTCCAGGACATAGAGGGCACAAAAGTCTAAAGATTCGTCACTGTAGCACAGACAAGTTGAACCAAACATAAAAAAATGGAAGTGGCAAAAGGGAACTTTTAAGGCAAGTTGTAGTACTCATGTTTTTATTACACATTCCTGATTGTATTGTGTAGCGGTAATCCTGGCATGTTATTCAATAGGGGAAAATAGTTTTTTAAAATACAATGACTTGATTCACATCTGGAACTACTTTTTTGTGGTATTAGTGATAATCTTTTACCAGCAATTGTGAATCAATGTAAATCGTTTTTTATTTGTCAGCAGAATCTATGTTTTCCTTATTTCAATGTAAAGCTGCTTTTAAACAATGCAACACTGTAAATAGCGCTATAAAGAAACTTCATTTGAATTTTAATGAAAAGTTTGACACTGTATAACAAACACAACAGATTAACACAAAAGCATTCAACAGATCTGTCTGATGCTTTAATGGAAATAAATATATCCAAAACTGCATTCTTACGCAAATGTTTTTTATATTTAGCTAACAACAGTCACAGGTAAACCCATGCATATTTGTGGCAGTTTATCTACATCCAATAATTATTTTCCTGATGAAGTACATTTTTAAATATGTGACATCAGTTGTGATAAAGCTCAAAGCTTGTGGAATGGTTTGGGATATCTGAAAGCTACTGTTTGACAGGACATATGTTAAACCGTTCATAATAATATCTGAGACAACAGAGTGATTTCTTTATTAACATGTTCATTACTAAAGACAGCAGCATAAAACAAGGGTAATGGGTGTCCAATAAATACCTCACAACCGTTTTATGGCATCTTATCAATATTTACTGTATATCATAATATGAATCACAGATTGATGCATGACCACTAATTTTTTCAAATGATGTTTGTGATGTTTACGCGCGAGTGATGTAATTCAGAAGTTGTGCAGTTCTGTTTATATCCACTAGAAGGCGTCAGAAGTCGAATAATGCCCTCCGTCGTTCTTCAACCTATTAACACGTGATACAACATGGTTTTTTGGTAAATTACAGTAAAATTGAACAGGCTTTAATGTATAAATAATACCAGCGACAAAATAGGCTGTTTTGGGATTTATTATTTTCAATCTGTCATTCATTTGGACAGAAAAAGAATAATGGTTGAGTGATTTTAACGATTGAGAACGGGTCTAAAACATTATTTTACATTGGTCTAAAAATATTTTTTTTACAAATTTACTGTAATTTGAGAAATGTACTGATGACATTTTTCTCTCTTAAAATCTTTTATCTCTGTCTTATGATGTCAATTCACAATGTCCAAATGTTAATCCGAATTTTGATAGCTGAACAAAGCTTTTCAATCACATAAATTTATTCCTAAATGAAAATGATTTTGTTTTAAAATATTCTACTGATAAATATATATATATATATATATATAACAAATGCATCTCAAACAGAGTTTGTCCATAGTGATGTGTACATAATGGTTCACAAATCATGAGATGGTCTGATTTACAAGGTCAAAGTTTTGGGGAAAACAGTTTCCATGTTACTGTTGTTCATTAAGTAAATCACCGGCTAATCCACTTGAAATGCTTTGTAGAAACTCTGGGTTTCTGTCACGGCACCAAAAAAGGGAATTACACCATAAAGAAGGAATTCGATTTCCTGTTGTTTAAGAGAATGCAGGCAGACCTTGTTGCTCCCTGGTTACATAAGAATGAAATAACACCTCACAGACCTCAGACCTACAGAGGCACTTGTGCTTTACTATAAAAAATGACTTATGACCTTTATTTTGATGGATGTATCCAGTGGTCCCAAAATGGTTTGGTCTAAGCCACACAAAAATGTTTGTGCATTTTCAATATAGATTTGGCAAAACAATATGTCATGCATTTAAAAAGTATGTGCGCTAAGGTTTGGGTTTAAGACAACAATGGGCGGAACATGTTCATTTGGTAATGTGATAACCTACTCTTGTGGTTACCCAAGTAGGTCACATGTGAATGTAAAGCTTTACTGTACAGTAGGTGAAGCGTAAATAATTTGCAAATCTCAATGGTTTTTATAATTTATGTAATGTAACATTATACTTTTTTATGTGTGGTTTAAGTATCCATATCCTTTTTGCGGCCAGTGTATTGATGGGGACCTTGCAGGCTAGGTTATGTTTGTGTGCCTTACCTGTGAATATACTGGTATTTTTACATTCAACAGACAATACTCATGCTATCAAAACCATCTCAGTAACTTTGTGTTGTGTTAAGTACACGTTTGAGTTGATCCACAATGTTGGCACGCAATAGACTTCATCTGGTCAGTTGGATGAGGTATTTACATTTACATTTATGCATTTGGCAGACGCTTTTATCCAAAGCGACTTACATTGCTTTATCCTATACATTCATACACAGGCATGTGCAATCCCTGGGATCGAACCCACAACCTTGCGTTGTTAACGCAATGCTCTTACCACTGAGCTACAGGAAAGGTATAGTGGTAAAAATCAAATAACACAAAAGTAGCCTGTTTCTAGTTATTCAGTCTTCGATTATTCAAGTGCAATGTATTTCAAGAATATTCAATTGTAAAACAAATCCAAGTGGGTATCAATATATGCCAAAAAACAGCTCCACAGTTGTCACAGTTTGGGTTACAGGCCTCATATTCCAATACCCTCCATGATATCTAGCTTCAATCGAGGGATGGATAAAATCTAAACCCCTCACAGCTGTCAGCAGTAGCTCTCTAAATACTTCACTGCACCCTCGCCTTCACACTGGGGCAAAGCTGGCACTTCCAACCCGTTTTGAACCTGCTTTTTGGCAGAGACGTAGCAATAGGCTTTGCCTTTCTTTGCTCCAGGATGATAGTGATGCTGAGTGCTCTGTTGGCTGCCCGACGGTGTTGGATCGGAGGACAGTTGGCTGCCACTGTCCAGAGGACACTCTTGGGAACAGGGTGGGTCATGGTGGCACAGAGGCACGGCACCTCCCTGCTGTGTGTTGCTGCCCGTGTTATGCTGCTCATCCAAAATGCTTATTCCCAGTTTCCATCGCTGCCATTTCTTTTTGATTTCGGACTGCACCTGGAATCAAAGACAAGACACATACAGTACACCTAAAAAACAACACTATGCATTATGTTGATGTGCTTGTGATAACTTCAATCTTTTGTTGGCATTTTTAGGTACAACCTTTCGTATTTACATTCGTATTCCTGCAGCCCAGGCCATGAAAAATGGTGCTATTAATGCCAAAGGCATGGATTAAAATCCCAGGTAATATATATTAAGTCTATTTATTATGGTCTTGATTTCTCTTACCTCTTTATTGACAAAACAGTATAATATGGCCACCAGAAAACCCTGTGGGTGACAAACTTGTGTCAAAAAGCAAATTCAACACATGCACGCAGACACATTAAAATAGTCTGTGTGACGAGGTCTGTCTCTGTGAATTCCTTTTTGTTATACCTGAAAAGAGTTGAAGAATAGTTCGAAGAATAGGTTGAGATTGTGAAGCACACCCTCAGTCTGTTCCGCTGTCATCAGGGCAAACACAACCTCATGAATCCCTAACAGGGGAATGAGGGTCAGCGTGGACTTCGCTAACCTGAGGGTCCAGAAACATCAATTCACAGATTATTCAAAACACAATCCGATTTATCCCACTTGACAATGTGTTCAAATTCAGGTTTTGTAGCAGGTCAGATTGGCACGACAGAAATTATTGTTGGTTCTTTCTGCATGCTGTTCTTCGTGCATGCCAAATGAACAAATCTTGTTCTTCAGACAATTTGAAATGTTTTTAATGTTTAACGGAACTGCGGGTAAATCAAGAATATAATAGTCATAATTGTTCCCTACATACGCAAACAGTGTTCATTAGATTTCAATCAACAATTTTTTTGCCACTAAGCTTTCATGTAGCTCAGTGGTTAGAGCATGTAAGCAATGCCAAGGTCATGGGTTCGATCCCAGGGATTGCACATACTCAGAAACAAAATGTATAGTATAATGCAATGTAAATCGCTTTGGATAAAAGCGCCTACCAAATGTGTAAATGTAAACTTGAAACAAAGATTTGAAATATAGTCCTTGACAGGACTAGAAAATCCTCTAAAGGGTGACATTCAAGAACAAAACATTTCCTTCACGGTTGAAACCATCAAAGGCTCGCGAAGGCACTTTTACATGGTTTTGGTTTACATCATGTAGATGTAACTGGATGTTTTGAGGACGGACAAGAAAAGGCCAACAATCCAGGTTTTAAGGAACATTTTAATGTAAGATACTAGCACATTAAAAAACCAATAATGATAAAATATTAATTTGTTTAAAAAAATATGCTAAACAAATGCATTAACAACATCTTAAACACATATGTAAAAAAATGATAAATGATTATTAAATAAAAATTATAGTCCAAATTCTTACCTAAATTTGTAATCTGTATATCTCATCTGATGTGCTTTTAATTTAGAGATGAGGATCTGAATGATCCTTATAAATATGAAAAAGTTCACCTGCAAAATATATTATACAGAAATATTTTACATGCAAAAAATTAAATGTATAGACTCATCCCTATTAGTGTACTCTCAACACTAACATATTCATCTAACTTAAATTGAAGTCTCCTTAAGACCATTGTTTAACCCGTAACTGAATTTAAGAGCGAATGGAAACGTGTCCTCAGCTGTCATCATAATTCATGAGGGAGAATGCATATAACTGGTTATTCATATAGCAAACAGGAAGTGTAATATTAAGCCATAACAGAAATGCAAGTGAAGTCTACATCTACACTGCTAAACATCTTGTGTGGTACAGGAGTGCTTGTAATTCTATGCATTTCTATTAAATGAAACATAATACACAAAAGGAAAACTCACTAAAATTGCCAAAACTATTGGCGTTCGAATGATCCACCAATATGCCATATTCTCGTTGATCTCCCAGCACCTTGAGAGTTCAAACACACTGGTTGTTAAGCAAAGTTCTTAAACGTTAATAAAATGAAAGAAAGTTATGTTGCATCAACACTACTTGTGCACTTACCTTGTGTTCTCCTGCAGGTAACGCACAACAATCCAAGGCACCACAAACAACACAGGAGTTCCTGTGGATTATTTCATTTTTATTTCATTCATTTAGAATTTTTTTATTTTCAAATCACAAAATAACATCAAATTGAATGGGACTGTAGATGTTGATTTTTAAGTATAGCAGAATCTTCCTCTAAATTAAATGTTTAAATCTTAAAATTAATTTAATGCAATGAACAAAGAAGGACATGTTTTCACATAGCCAGTGATTTGTGTGTGTGTGTGTGTGTGTATGTGTGTTTGTGTGCATGCGTGCGTGTGCACGTACACACCCCAACCTATGAAGAGGTATACGCAGAAGTAACTATTCTCCGAGAAGACCAATAGAACCAGAAGATTGTGAAGATAGAGACCTTCTACCAGCAGCCAATAGTAATTGGCCCCAACACAGTACTGCATCAGGACCTGGGCCACACGACAGCTTGACATCACCTACAAAGTTTAATGTGCGTTAACTTTAACTTCCATCCATCTCACTAAATATGAATCTGTGCTAAAGTTGGAAGTGTGTGTATATTTGTAAGTCCAAAGAAATGTGGATTCCTTTTTATATTGTGTGTGTGTGTAGGATATACAAAACATATACGGATACCTGGTCACTAAGAACAATGGAAACATCTTTGTTGTCTCTGAACTCAGGAGCGTCTTTCATGAGAAGAGCGTCTCTCGTGAGGATAGACAGAGCTCGCAGGATAAATGAGGCAAACAGGTTGGTGTGGATGTAATTCCGTGTGCAACGAAGCTTCCTATGACATTACACACAAACACATATAGCACCGGGGTCAAAAGACCGAGATCACATTGAAAAAACATGCAGATGTGGTTATACATGAACAGTAGATACAACATTTTAAAGTTTAAAACCACTGTGTGCAATTTTTTGGAGGATCTGCACAGAAATGCAATATAATACACATAACTATGTCTTCAGAGGTGAATAAGGACATAATGAAGCGTATGTTTTTATTACCTTAGAATGAGCTATTTCTATCTACATACACCGCGGGTCTGCTTAGAATTCGCCATGTTGTTTCTACAGTAGCCCTAAACGGACAAACTGCTCTACAGAGCGCGTTTTGTAAATACGTTATCTCCTCCAGCAAGGAAGCAAAAACGTGACGACATCTTAGTTCTGTGTCAGCCACCGTAGTGCTTCGAAAGGGAGGGGTGGCGTGAGCCGTTGGTTGCAATTCGCAACCTCACCGCTAGATGCCGCTAAATTTTATACACTGGACCTTTAACTCTTATTACTATTCCCTCTGTGCATAAAAATAATTGACACCATTACAGATGACATATCCTCTGGCTAAATAGCACAATGCCATCCAAAGTACAAAATACAGACAGATGTGCAAAAACTGTGATATCCTCAGGGCAATCCAGCATTCACAACAGGGTGCTGATGGTCCCGTAATATAATTCAAGGCTTTTACACAGTGTTATATTTTTCTTCTACATCGACAACATTTTCTGCTTTTGTGCTTCATGACCAATAAATCAAAGCACAGGTTTGTTGTTTTCATGTGCGTTGTGAATTGACCCGTCACTCACCTGAATATGAGAAGTATGACTAGAGCTAAAGACAGACTGGCCAAAGACAGCGAGTAGCCAATGGTGTATATCACCCTGAAATAGGCCAAGATCAGCATCTGATTCTCCTGTGAAGAGATAAATGTGAAAGAATAGCACATCACACCAGAAGGCATCACATTACAAATGCAGCTGTGCTTTGAACAGACAGTAATGCTGTTGTGAGTTTGACCTTTATGCATTTGGCAGTTGCTTAAGATAAAAGCATCTTACAGTGGAGTCAGGTATAATCAATATATATATATCAAACCCATAGCATTGCCATCACTGTGCTCTAGTACCGAGTGAGCTACAGAGACTATAAAAGGTGTTCACAAATACCCACAAACATTTCACATGTATGCAGTGATGCTAACTGGTCCACCTCCTGGATTACAAAAGCATGATGTGATAAAGCTACTCCAGTCCGTTCTCTTCACAAACAGACTGCAGGGTTGGGCTAAATTCAGTATTCAATAATTCGTTTTTTTTATGACCTGGACACTCAACAGAAAAAGTCACTCAACAGATTAGTCCAACCCAAGTTTTGTAATAAAACCAGAATTTTCTTGAATATTTTTGCATATTTATTGTCTATTCATTCCCTTATGTGTACCTGTGCTAACTGCTGTCTGCTGTCTGCATCGCATTGTGAGTGATCTCTCCAGGTGCGACTGCTGTTGACAGTGAGCCACTGGCCATCTGGTCCACACTCCCGTGTCACAAACCCATTACGCACTATGCAGAATTGTCCAGGGTGGAAAGCAACACATTTCATGTCATTTTACTGTAATCCAATTTTCCACTTAATTATGTTTTTGTTTCTAAAAAAATACATGCAGACAAACCTCATGGAATGTTTAAACTTTATGGGGCGATTCCAGACAGGGCTTAAGCCTATAGTCCCAGACTAACTTAAATGTTAGAGGTGTTTACACTGACCTATCTTACAATATATCAGTATGATTGTTTTGTATCAGATGCACACAGTAATGTATTTTTTGGTAATGTATGCTTTTAAAGCGACTTAAATATCATAATTTAGCTAATCCCTGTCCGGGAAACCACCCCTACAGTAGCCTATATGGACAGATGTATTTGGACGCCACCTTCTAATAATAGTGTTTATTTATTTCAGTAATTCTAATCAAAACAAATATTAATGCTACAAACCAATATTATAATAATTTTGTTTCCATCTTTGTTGTAACAGTTTTGAAACAGCCTTTTTTTGTTCCCAAATGACTGTACCCGTGTGTAGAAGGGGTTTGGCTTTGGGTGATACCAAAATTGCTGGGATTGGCTGGGTGGTCTGGTGCACAGAGGCATTGTCATGTCAAATTAGAAAAGGGACCTACCCAAACTGTTGCTAAAATCGCTGTTCTCTAGGATATCATCATGAGCTATATCTATAGCATTAAGAATTGTGCTCACAGAAATGACGTCAAGTAGTCAAACCTGTTCATTAGAAGGGGGCGTTCTAATACAGTAATGTCGATTTTTTACACTACAGAACATAAATTAAATACATACTGTATATTTCTTATATGCATATATACAGTACTGTATATGCTTTTTTCTAAGCAATAATACATTTTTACACATGACAGGTGTACCTTGATCATACCAGGGCAGATACCAGGGGCAGGGTACTTTAACAGTTGTGTTAGGAACTCCATTTGTCCAACAAGCATACATATCAAACATGGGTTTGCAAAACAAGCCTAATGGTTAAAATAGAGATATAGTAAATATGAAACGGATATGGTACTGAATAAGCAAAAAAAGTCTGGTCATATCATATCAGTGCTATATCACTGTACAGTAGGGATGTAACGATTCACCGTGAGCCGGTTGAAAATCGGTTATAATGAGTGACGATTCAAATCGGTTGAGGTGTGAACTGAATCGCAATACATTTTTTGAACAGCAGGGGCCGCTATTTTCACTGCAAATCTAAACGTGGACATGCTGATATTTCTTAAATGCAAAAAAATCCAAGAAAAGCTCAGACAGTATTAGTTTGTTTATATTAAAGAGACTTTTTCTATTATTAATTTGTTATAAAATTGCAGTTTAGTTTTGTTATTTGAAATAAAACATTATTTTATTATACAAAGAAACGTGAAGCATTTAAGAAATCATGCAAGGGAAGTTGTTCATTTCTAATTTGTTTCAACTCATTTTATAAAAATAAATCGTGAGTAAATCGTGAATATATCGCATCGTGAGATCAGAATCGTGACTCGCATCGCATCGTGAGCTGAGTGAATCGTTACATCCCTACTGTACAGTATATAATATTAGTAAATAGATTGAATGACTTGATGCCTACCTGAGGGGGTGGGTTGTGCGCTTATCTTACTTAGGCACTCGTTCCGATACCTATTCCATTCTTGCACTGTGTCCTTAACAGTCTTACCGCTCACACTCTGAAAGAACATACTGCATATATAGCTTGTGTAATGTATATGTACATTAGCAATGCAAATCCAATACCCTCGACTGAAAATGTATGCTGATCAATACCTCAGCTCTACACAAGACAGACAGAGTGAGGAGGAAGATGGTAGGGGCGCTCTTCATCACTGAGACGGGTACCGGGGCAGGGGGCAAGGCATCTTACGTAAAGCTGGGCCCTCATCTAAACAGAGCCACAGTAGCCCATCATTTCAGACCAGCGTTACATCACCTTTCAAGAACAAAAGAAAGAAGACCATAAAGGAAAACAGACTGGGAATGAAGAATGACCATGGCTGTAAGCTTTTTATCTGCAATTAAAACTGCATTAAAAGTAACAAATTAAGCACCCCCTTTGACCGACAAAATGCATTACACTCAACATGAATAATGGACAATCTTTTAACTTTTATTAGTAGATTCAATTCTTGTGCATTTTCTTGGTCAACGTAGCCCCTGGACAGTCAATGCATCTTAAAAAGATGATGGTGGTGATGGTGCAAAAGAGGTCATTTTACCTCATTTTCAGAGTATAGCCGACTAAAGTGAGTCTCTTAAGTGTGCTCAAAGGGAAACAACAATATCCTTTATCTACATGAGGTCTAAATAAAAGAGTGTGCCAACAGGACATGATAAATCATGTATGATCAGGTTGGTCTTTAATTATTTAGTTTGTTATGTTGTGCTAATCAGGCTGGAAAATGGGTAGAAACAATGAACACAAAAGCATTCCGGATGAAAGTTTAGGAAAAGTGCTTTAGGTGCATTACTGTAAACAGCTGTTGACATCAACTCAAATGAAACAGACAGCAAACAGACTTCTTTGCACGCTTTGTGAACACATTCAGATGACTTGTTTGCCAACAATTTTATGGTCATATCTGTTTGCCAACTCTTATGGCACATCAACTGCAACTTTTCTCAAGCAACCATTTAAGGACAAGAAAAGATGTCTTGATTTAGACAAGACATTTCTTAAAAGCAAGCATGAAAATATTCCTCATCCAGTTCAGTTGCACGTATTATTCCAAGCATTTTCATTTGAAAATCAGCTGTATTTTGGAAAGAGACACTGATAGCACAATGCCCCGGTTGCCAGTCCTGAGATTTAGTCACTTTGTCACACCATGCAACACTGAAACGCTTATAGGGGGCGAATTGAATGAATTCTGCCCACTGATTTATGGTTTATACACATGTGCTGTCAGCATTGGTTTAGCACCAGATTCATTTACTTATTTAGCAGATGCTTTCACCCAACAAAATTATGCAAATCAGGCAATACATTTTATGCTTTGGAAATTTGCATGCTGCAATTCATGACCTCGTGGGTCAGTTATGAGTGCAAGGATTTGGAAGATGCCCTACATCACTGAAATCTGCCACACTTTACAGCTTACTCTGCACTTACACCTAATTTATGGCTGGTTATTCCCCATCATTTGATTAATTAATGCTGCTATGATTATAGATTATATATGCAAATGTCACTTTTGAATGAAAATGTCAGTGTGCTTTTAACAATGATGATTATGACAGGCACACAGATCTAGGGTTTGTGAAAAAAGACATAAACACATAAGCTATAGAATAGGTTTTTTATTTTTTAAATATCCCTGCTTGTAATAGTAGTATTTTACATATATATAATAATCTGTATTTATCTGTATTTTTATATATATTTTTTTTATTCTGTGTAGTGTTATTTGTATGCACCATGGGTCTGAGAGTAACGCAATTTCAATCCTCTATATGTATGTACTGTACAAGTGGCAGAATTGACAATAAAGCAGACTTAGACTTAGACATAGGTGTGTAGATGCTAAAAAGTATGTCAATCACTGCAGCATGATTTTAGTGGTTTTTTTTGCTCTGAAACACCACACACAACGCAGTGCAATTTTGAATTGAATTTGACGCAAACATCTGTTCAGATGCCTGATGCCTGTCACTGCAAAGATACTGTAGATAAAAAACGGCAAAATGTTGAAATCCTGCCACCATGAAACTATCAATCAAAACTACAGCTCAAAAAACAGCTCAACACATACCTGTTCCGCATTCATTTGACTAACCAATAACTGTCTATGTCTAGTGTCTTAAAAAAAAAACATTCTCTCCCTTGCTTACTCCGGCTTTGATCCATCTAGTAGCTTGGCCTTGTAAACTAACGGTACTGTTTAGCGTGTTGACAAAATGTTTATATGCTCTCCTACTTGTAAGTCGCTTTGGATAAAAGCGTCTGCCAAATGAATAAATGTAAATGTAACTAATGCTTCCCCCAGGCTCAGTCGGTTCATTTAAACTAATGAAAACACATTCGGACTGAATAAGATTATGAAGATAAGAAGGGAGACTAACTATCTTCAGATGGTGATGATTTGTTTGTAACTATATATCATAAAAAGCAAGATGCTTTGTGCCTATGGGCGATATTTTCTCACATAGGGAACAACAGGAACTCATTACTTACACACTCCACCATCGTAAAGCTCTAAAAATGATGTACTTTATTTTCTCAGTCGCTGCCTTTTTATCGTGGTGCACAGCAGGGGCGGACTGGACATCTGGCATACCGGGCCGCTAACGTATGGGGCCAGAACGGAGGCGTTGGCCGCTTAGACGGACGTATTATAAATGCGAATGCACGCAACGCGAATGCATGCACCACCCCCCCCACCCCCGTCGACAGATTCAGTGGAGGGCCGATGCGGGCCTAAAAATGCCAGGGCCGATTCTTCTTCCCAGACCAGCCCTGGTGCTCAGCAGACTGATCGCCGTTTATTGTCAAATGGGATTGTATATTAATAGTCAGCAATTGGAAGTGTCTCTTCAGTTAATGAGATGAATAATGAATCTAATCTAGATTCACGGATGTGTTTAAATGCTGCAATCCAAATCAGACATGTGTTATCACTTAGCCAGACCTTGACTTCACAGCAGAAGTCAGTAGACTTCTGGACAAGATCTACACAGAAAGAAACCTCACAAATCTTTCAAATATGATAAAACAAACCTTGAAACTTCTGGTTGTACCAGTCCCTTGTAAACATGTCTGTTCACAAAACACAGGATGTAAGCTATGAGCTTTATAAAGGGACGTAAGTTTTGTCAGGATGATGACCACTGATTTAAGAAAAGTAACTGTATGTCATTTTTACACACCTTACATGAAAATCAACCACCGAACATCTTGCAAACAGTCCTGCATTCTACATTTGTAGTTGCAATGAAATAAAAAGAGAATTAAAGCATTCAGTGCCTGTTTGTAAGAAGAAATGACTTCATGATAAAACCTCAGACTAATAGCTCAGACTACAAAATAATGTTTCATGCACTCAGAGGCCTTCACACACAGTGACACAAGCCAAAAGTCAAAAGCCGCAGAGATGGATATAAAAGAAATGGTTCTTCAAAGAACCTTTGGCTGAATGGTTCTTTGTAGAGCCAAAAATGTTTCATCTATGGCATCCCTGTGAAGAAACTGTTAGGTTGCGTTCATATTTGTAGTTATTTTGGTAATTTTGGTCCAGACCAAAAAATAAATTTAGTCCTGGTTCGCTTAGCGTTCAAACTGGCATTATAAACAGCGAACCTAAAGATATCGAACAGCTTACGTGTAAAGTCACAACATGATTGGACAGCTTTTATGATTTATATTTTAAACACAAAACAATCCAACACATTGGACATCCAAAACAATGCTGTGTGCTAGGTTATAAATGCTCAGTGTATGCCTGCGCATATGAAGGTATTTTTAGCAAGCCGGTAACTTGCGAAGACCTCATGAAGTGTTTAAAGCAGTCAAAACGGCACCAGGATTTCCCCCATTACATGCGCAATCACAGATCTAATAAACACTGATTTTATATTACCAAATCACTTGATTTTCGGGTCGTATCTTGTTATCACTTCCTGTTTTTGGTTCGGTTCGATGCCTTTGGTCTGTGTTGCGTTCATATTTCAATCAAACCGGGTCAGAGTTCGTTTGAAAGTGGACCGAGACACATCTTTTCAGCAGTCTCGGCCCGCTTGTTTGGTGAGCACCAGGGTTCGGGTGGCAGCGTTCACACTTACACAAATAAACCACACTAACAGAGCAATCGCACCAGAGTTCATTTCAATCGAACTAAACATGGCATATGTGAACACACCCTTAACCACCTTTATTTTGAGTGTAAGGTAATGAAAACATAACGCTTCATTATGTAAGGTCTTTATACTCCTCTGAAGACTTAGTTATGTATATTATATTGCATTTCTGTCAATAGATCCTCCAAAAAATTACACACTGGACCTTTTACTCAGTTTAACCAAACAGTACGATGCAGTTTGAGAGAAAGCTGATATTGATTTGTGGTTCATTCAGGTTAAATACTCAATGTGTTAGACCACAGTCGCATTTTGTTAGTTAGTAAAAGCCAAACACACTTCATATAAGTTCTCAAAGTTCTGTAATGTGTAACTGTTGTTTTTAGCTCAGAGAATAGGAATGCAGAATGGGCATGAGATCCATTAAACCCTTGAAAATGAGTAGACTGCGGATCCTCAGTCTGCATTAAATGGCATGGACTCTCTGTTCAAAGCTTGTTTAGCGCATTTACCATAACTTTCAATGTGATTTATGATCACAAACCTTTTTTTTTGAAGTTGGAAGACGGGATTCTATCATACAAAGCAGTTTATTTACATCTGCTGTATGAAATAAATTCTCTGTGAGCTATGCAGTCCAAATACTGGCAGACAGTGATTCAGAAATATCCTAAATCAATGAAATCATAGTTATATTTAGACCAGGTTCTTGTAAATTGTTCAGTCATGTTAGAGGTATTACATTGTACCTGTATTGTACTGTACCTTCAAAAATTTCACATCCCAGCTATGGCAAACCTGCTCCATAAGAGGACAGAATGTTAGTTATTAGAAAGCCAAAATACCGACTAACATAAAGTCATCTACAACCACAGCAATAGTAGCTCATTCGGCCATCAGCTGCAAAGTATTACACATCCACTCTCTCCAAACACATATGTATTTCACTGCGGTCAATACAGCATCTGAGAACAGACAGTCTCATAATACATTGAAATAGTTTCCATTTCAGGCAAGTGTAAATGCAATAGTGCAGCTGCGAGAGCACGGCTGGAGTAGTTGTGGCCAGAACAGAATCAGTCTGGCATAACCAGAATAATGAAATACGAAGACAGCAGGAATATGAAAATAGCGCCGTCCCAAAAGCCAAGAATAAATCAAGTTCTGTCTGATCCTGGTCTATAGTGAGAGCATAAAGCCACAGCATAAATATTTCAAGATGATCAAAAAGTAGGTTTGAGTAAAATCCTTTGGCACTTGCTATAAGAGTAGAAGGAAAGAAATGTGAAAAAAGGGGTAACAATATAAAAATACAACGATTTCCTTACAGTATATTTCTGTTCTTTATGTAGTGAAATCACTGATGCTAATCGTTTATTTGTATCCATACTTGTTTCTTTTCAGCACATGAAACCAAAAGTCAAGCGTAAAGATAAATATAGTTATTTACAGTATAATGTACTATATTATGTTTTAGTGCTCGTGTTTCACATGTTTTGAAGGATATAATACCACAAACAAGTGTGAACTGCGTAGATGACTTGAAAGACGAAAAATGGTGCACTAAAAGAACCGCTGATCGAACCATACAGGGGCTTAACAGGTTCTTTATACGGAAGCGGTGCTATGGCTCTCCTGATTTTGCCAAGTGGTTGATGTCCTTAGGGCAACATCATGTTGACCCTGGGACAACATTTAAATCAACCAATCAGATTTCAGAAATAAATTTACAGTTTAATCTTACAAACAGGATTAGGTGCTTAGACCATTGTTTTTCACTTATCATTTCCCTCTGATTTTAGGGGTAAGTTATGGTTAGGGTGGGAGTTTGGTGTGGGTTTAGGTTTTATTTATACAAATGTTGTCCTTAGGTCAACAAAATATGTTGCCCTGAGGACATCAACCACTTGGCAAAATCAGGTCGAACGCGATTCTATATAGCACCTCAGTCATCCCAAAGAACAGCTGAAGAAGCGAAGAACCTCTGCAGAACCACTGAAACACCAAGATATGACTCTATATAGCACTTAAAGTTGTTCCCCTATATATTACGAGCCAAGAACCAATTTGAGTGCTATATAGCACCATTTTTTTTGAGTGTGGTCTTCTTGATTATTTCAGTAAAAACCCATGGAGGAGATTTTACAAATTGCTTTTGTCTACAGGTAAACATAACACATAAACATAGATAGTCCTATTCATTATAGTGACTATAGTGACTTTAAACTTGTCTCAAGAATGCCTTTAGTAAGAAATCAATATAGTCCCATATTTATTGCTTATTTAAAGAAATATTTATTTAAAGAAACTGATTTCAGATAACATCTTTTATAGGCTATATTAACTGTGATGAACCGGGGCATCAAAATTCACTAATATTAAAATATGTATAGGCTACTATGGCTCTCCTGTTTTTGCCAAGTGGTTGATGTCCTTAGGGCAACATCATGTTGACCCTGGGACAACATTTAAATCAACCAATCAGATTTCAGAAATAAATTTACAGTTTATTTTAAGTTTAACCTTCCAAACAGGATTAGGTGCTTCGACCATTGTTTTTCACTTATCATTTCTCTCTGATTTTAGGGGTAAGTGGTTAGGGTTGGGGTTTGGTGTGGGTTTAGGTTTTATTTATAAAAATGTTGTCCTTAGGTCATCAAAATATGTTGCCCTGACACATCAACCACTTGGCAAAATCAGGTCGAGCAGGCTACTATACGGTTTACAATACATTTTCAGTTTTTTTACATTTGACATATTCTACATAAAGCCATTATATTTCCATATAGGCTACTTATTACCATCCAGACAGTTGTGTAAAGTAGTGACCACTTGTGTTTTGCTGCACTTTAGGCTTACATTAAAATCGCTACTTATAAATCTGTCCAATGGATGGCGTCTGATGGAGTTTTCCGCGTTTGAGACATGCTTGAAGCTTCCTTTAAACGTGCGCTTTAGTTTCGACTAAATTAATTTCGAATTTCGGTCTGCACAACATTTCTATAACATCACTGTCATCTCGTGTTAAATTGCAATGTGAAATGCACAATACTGACACCAAACGTTCAGCAAAAATAAATAAATAAATAAACTTTTACCGTGGTTCGTCAATGATGCCAGTTCTTCCTAGATTTATAACAGTTTCTCGTGTTTTAAAATGCCACAAAAATAAAAAATATTGTAGTAGTCTATCATGACAATCATAAATCCTCATTTAAAAGAATAAGGAAAAAACTTATTTTGGACAGTAATGCACATGTCTGCATATAGAAAATGAAAAGCTCACGTGTCGTGGTTACGAAAACAGCTGTAAACAGAAAAGCATGACGATCAGTTTACCTTTATGCAGCTATTTCGTTACTCAGCTGCAAAACAATCGTATCTGTGATCATAATCGTTGCCTATAACAGATCTGGAGCCCACTCTATTTACTTCAAACGAAGCATGTAGTGATAACACTTAGAACAAAACAGGCATAGGCTACATAACACAAACCGTATTGTAAAATTCAGCGACTTACCGCTCTTGGTAACTGATAAAAGGAAATCAATTCCTGTAATTCCTTGAATTCCTTTAGTTGAGCTTTAAGCCTAACCAATTTCTTCAATATATTAGAAAAGTTGTTTGGTTCTGCTTCATTGCAGAATTAATTATTCTTTTGAGCGCATATTCCAAAGTCAGAAATGAAACTGCGCTTCCTGGCGTACTGTCACGTACTGTAGTCTGTAAGCGCGCGCGCACACATACCAGCGTGTTCGTGCACACACCCGACTGGGTCACCTACAAATCAATTGTGATAAATAGATGCTCATCTTCCTTAAAGGTACATGAGGTAAATATTACATGGTTACATAATCATACGAATTTTACTATTTTTCTGGAACTTAAATTATATACTGGCGCATCAACACAGCCCTTGTTATTGAAGTATTTATTTGTCAGCACAAAGGTGTGGTCAATATGTTAGTCTGTCAGATAAATGGAGTAATATGAAGGGCTGCAACTACAGTAGTCTATAGCCAGTAAATGTTTTCCTAATATATTCATTACAGCATGCATACTGGCTGAAACATTCGTTTCTGTCATTCAAAACAAACAATAATAGTTGATCGTTCTGATTTCTCATTTTGGTTATAAAGCTTTGTAAACACATTTTTTGCAAACCGAAGGTTGTACAAACTGAAGGTTGTATGACACTAAAGAGGAAGTATGGCATTCATTGTGCCTGGGTTGCCTTTCACATAGAAAACACAGAATAAAAAAACTATTAACATGTTTAGTTAGAAATTGATCCTGACATGCCTTCTGATTGTTCACCACCTCAAAAATAGGTCATGTATAATCAGTAGGATTAACTTTCTGCCTGATGCAAAACCTACAAAGGAGCAGCACTGTCAGCACTGTTTAATGTATTTATAAAAATAAATATTTAAAATACCAAATCTATATATTTTAATTATTTTTGACATGTAACTATGCAAAACTCTTCCGAAAAACTCCAGGAAATCTTTTTTGGGAATAGATTTATTAGTTAAGATGTTTTTGTCAATTTTTTTTCACCTTTAATCCTCAGAACAATTACTGGAGATTTTGGGATGAATGAACCAGACTATTTTGCTTTCTAAATTTAAACACTATCGGTTTAGTCACATTTGGCGCAGAATGTTTGGCATTCTAACCTGTGACCCACCCATATCAACACTGGAATTTATCATGTGTCACATTGTAACCTCAGATGTGCAAACATTTACTACACAAAGGAATCGTGTTTGTTTTATTAATCACACCCAGGGCACATTTAACATGACACATGTAAAAACTGCTATACAGAACACCTGTAAGGTCAAATGTCATATTTGTAAAAGCTTGAAATTGGTCACTAAGACCTGCTCCTATACCTAAATACTTTTCAGCTATTCTATCCCATTTTATTGGTGTGAACAAATATTGTTTTGAGTGTTTCATTTGAACAACTCCCTTTTTTAGTATCTATGAGTAGAATCCTGTCAACAGCAGTTTTAGTATATCATTTAGTTCCTGTGTTAACTTTTGATATATTCAAGACTCTGTTAGAATGGAATGACATAATTGGTCTTAAGCTGTCATCATGCTTCAATTCAATTCTCAATAAACAGATGTTATTTCACTTTTCCATCAAAAAACAAGTACTTTAGTTTAATTTACAGTAATACTATAAGCCGGCTCCACCTTATGAAGAAGGATGGTATAAACCAAACCCAGTATGATTCAGGAATATTTCCCAGAATAAATGGATAATATCATTTGGATATAATTCATAGGTTTTCTCTATAGAGTTACTAATGTACTTGATTACACGATACATTCACTTATCACATAAACGTGATTTTTTTCACTTCTGCCAGTCCATTTAAGGAAAATGTATAAGGCAAAAGATGTAGGTCTTGAAAGCCACTGTGGTTAAATGTGATTTTATTCAATAGGGTCTTCCAAACAAAAATGAGAAATGAGGGTGATGGGTAGTTTTTATTCTTTTCTGGGATTTTAAAAACCCTCAGGTGTTCATATATGCAAGGACTATGGCAACAGGAAATAATTCTTATATTTACACATCTTAAAGTTTGTTTATTTTTTATTATATCATATTCGTCTACACTATGCCAGTTTTGTCTGGTTTTTCATGACTGAAATCACATCAGCAATACAGCCATAAAAGCATCCATGTTTACCTAAGAGCATCGACTGTAAAATGTGAAACCTATAATGGCTGGAACGGTCTGCTTTTCAGTTACAGAAGAGATATCGTCCAGCAAAGCTCTCAAACAAACCTACGTTTGTAATGGAAAAACATAGAAGTGTAATCTTAATATTTACTTTTTTTCAAAATAAATGATTTGGTTAGCTAAAACTGCATGATTTACAATAATGTACTTATGTCAGAAACACTGTCAAATAACAGTTAAGAATGTGAAGAATTACTCAACAATTGATTACATTAACAATTAGGGTACTGAAGTGGTGCCTAAATTGACTTTGAGCAACACATAGTCCTAATTTTGATTATCAAATGTCTTCTCATAAATTACTGCAACAAATATTTGCTTAAAAAACTGCATTGCTCAACACTCCATAGGAAACAAAAAATTAATTAATTTAGGCCGATATTACTTGTTGTGCTTTAGTGGCCCCACAGAGAAATCCATTTAATTTCATCTGGTTTCACAATAAGTTGAAGCATCAAATGTAATAGGGAAAGCTCACTATCAAGCGCATATGTTGGCAAAAACCGGTTTACAGTAGGTTAACTATTCTAACTTACATGACAGCATAACACAGAGAAAGAATTACTGTACAGTTGTACTGTGTGACAAGGTGATGCACTTCTAGAGAGTAACATTTATGTATACTGCACAGAAAGCACTTTGGTTACATATCACATTATGCTACTGTAAGTAAATATTCTGATGGAAAGAGGAAAAGATGATACCAATCGGTTCAGCTGTTCAACAATGTTTAGGCATCAAGATCTTACAAGAGATTCAAAATGCTGTTAAAATGAGATATAATCTGCAGTTCTGCTGAGATACACAGATTTATTTAAAAATATATATTTAGACTTTTTTGAGTAAGTAATTGCAGTATTTTAATCATTGTAAGTAATCTAGGTTTGAGAACAATTACTTCACTGTAAAATAATTTGTTGCTGTTTTAAAAACAATCAAATTGGCCTTTTCGGTTCAACAAACTATTAACTTTTAATACATTAATAAAATTAATAAAAAATAAGCTGAAATTGTTAACTTATTTTATATTTGCGTTGATATAGAAAAATCATTTTTAAAATGTTAAAATTTAAGGCTAATTTGACTTTGTTTATAAACTTAAGGCAGCAAATAATGTTTTACAGTGTTGATTTACTTACAGTGTTGAAAGTTAAAGCCGCAGACACAAGGTCCAAGATACTGTAAGTTCATCTGAATGTTTTAAGGCGAAAAACATTCCCAGATTCACTTCAAACATTGTTAATGAGTAATTTTGTAGCAGTTTAGTCTTATTAAATCATTTACTTACCTTCACTACAGATATGTTCAATGTAAATAAAGAAAGCCAAATATACACTTCAACATCAGTTGACATCCTCAGCAAATCATTGTGTCAGCATTTCTTGGGACACAGTGACCTAAAACGATCCACTTCCTTGTGTTTCTCTTGTTTCTTTAATCATCGGTTCTGACAACTTTAAACATTGTCCTACAAATGTTTAAAAAAGCAGATCAAAAAGACCGGAGTAATAATTGTCAGAGCAAAAGCAGCTCAATTGCTTCATTCCTATCAGACAGGAGCAATTTTTCACACTGAGCTGTATAGAGTAATTGTTCCTGTCTGGTTTAAAATGAGTTGATGGTTCATTCAATTTTGCTGGTCAAATTCAATGGAACCAGAAGTGTATCACTAATGCAGTACACAGGCAGACTGAATGATGACAATAACCTCATTAGTGCAGAATATCTCTTCCCCATATTATGATTAAAATGAGAGCTGTATCTGTGATAAACGTGTTAAAAACTGGACTCGAGCATGGAATAGTAATATAGAAGACTTCAGTATGCTTATTGAAATTCATGCTGGACTAAACTGCAGGAAAAATCATGGTAAGTACAGCAGTAATGCACAATATTCTCCTTGTCCAAAGCCAATTATAGCCGGAGCCGGTGACATATTTACAATATGTTTAAGAGCTGTAGAGCTGTAGTCTGAATCACTAAAACACCTTCTGTTTTTGGAGCAGGTACAGCATCAGGGAACTTGGGTGCTGAAGAGAACCACCATACATATGGTGCCTAAGGCTAAGGGACAATGCAGCGCATCAAGCGTGTACGGTGAAACTTCCAAAGCCGCTTAAGCTGTTAATAAAGGGAGCTCGGGCATCCACAAACAAACACTGAACATCCCATTGGCCCAATAAAACAGAAGATTACAGAAACAGAGCATTAAAGAAATGAACTAGAGGCTGATACAAGTATTTCATGCTCTGTTGTGTTTATGACAGTGTAAAATTAACTGACAAACTTCTTTATTAACCTATAGAGGCACTGAAAGTATGGAGGATGATGAGGATTTTCATGACAATAATGACTAATAAAACCAGAATACATTTTATGATGGGTATAAACTTCTAAAATGTAATGCACGATTTCTGAATTTAAGCCCATGTGGATTCATCTGGCATTGGAGAAAGAGTTTAGATCCAAAGACAGGTGTTTGGCTCCATCACTATTAGGGCTGCCAATGACAGCGGAGCTTTAGGAGGATATGATCTTAAAGCAAAAGATCTCTTCAAAAGAATCTGTGACAGTTATACATTAATGCAGAAGTGGCCTAATGTTTAACAAAATAGTTATAATATAATAGATTAAATATTGAAATATTAAATATTCTCAAAGACTTTGGAGTCTGGAGTGAGAAATTTTGTGAGAGATTAATTCCTCGCAGTCTGAGGGTCATCGGGTCAACCTGTATTGGTGTTTGTTTACCACACTTTAGCTCTTTACTGTATTACTGCTGGATTTAAATGAGATCAGAGTTTAAAACTGTTCACGTGCTCTACATAATAAAGGGTTTAGGGAAAAAGCTCTGAACTGCTGCCATTCTTTAGAAATAGCATTAAAGTTCTCTGTCTTTGAAGCACCTTTTGTTTAGTCACACAAACAAAACTCACTCCATTCAGAGATGCAGTAATGGCACCTCTGCATTCATAGACCTGAAGAGTTTAATCCTTGTGCTTTGTTTTAAAAGGCAAAAGAGGGCTGGTGTGGGACCACAGCGATCTGTTAACTGATGATAATTGCTCCAAGCAGTAATAAAACTTCTTTGAGTATGCATCAAATGTATTATATCTTATCTTAACAAATGAATGGGGTTGTAAATCACACATGATTTTAATGGTTTAGAATAGCCATGAAGTCTGTGGCAAGTAAATGATAAAATAACTCTTGCTATTTTACGGGTCTCCGTTTAAAAGCGGGAATAAAACCTTTGCTTCAGGCTCTGTTTAATGGAAAGGCTGTAACCTGGAACTGTCCTACAGCCAGAATTCAGTTTAAGCTGTCTGCAGTTTGGAGGAAGCATGCTAGACTCAAGGACTCGAGGGCAGTTTTGTATTTGTTATGTCCTAGTTCCACTCGTCCATTTCGGCAATGATTGTGTTTATGAACAAGTCTAGAAAGAAAAATCTGCTTTGATCACAATATTGAGCGAAATAAATATAAAAATATTTCCAAAACAGCTAAATCTGGCAACTGTTGTTGGGGGTATTTTCGTTCAGTACAAGCCTGGGGCATTGGACGTCTGCAAAAAATTACTCTTACTTACTAACAAGCAAAAAAATCTGCCGATGGGGTAAGGAAAGTAATCTTGAATTGAGTGACTAAGAAAAAGGTAAACCTTAATACAAGATTATTTTCTTACCCCATTGGCAGATTTTTTGCTTGTTTTAAGCACAAATTAACTGAAATTTCAAATGTTTTGACTAAAAACAAGACTTATTTTCTTAGGTCATTTTGCTCATCAAATGCATCTTGATTGAAGAATTTTTAGACATTTTTACTGGAAAACAAGAAAAAAGACTAAGAAAGTCATTTTTTGCAGTGCAAGGAGAGGCATATTCTACATTGATGTAAATGTCTTCTTACAAATCTGACTGCTTGTAACTACAGCGCCATTGAATTGTCACTTTTCTCCAGATCTGATAAACCGATAAGCAAAACAAGCAGTTAATTGCATTGCTACACTGGGTGGTAAGTGTTGTTTTGTTTATGAGAAGGAAATGTAATTTAAGAGAATTTTTATTCCTCAATTCACCTCAATTCACCTGCATTAAGCAAATCAAATTTAACTCACACTCTGTCTGGCACTTTTTAAATGGAAATTTGCTTTCCATTTATTAGTGCCTTTTTCGACAAAATTTTACAACACGGTTACAAAAGACTTCTTGAAACTTTTATTCCTTAAAAAATCCTGGGTTATTTCAACCCGTCAAAAAAGGACAAACTCAACCTATCCTGGGTTGTTTCAACCCAAAATTCTGTGTTGTTTTAACCTATTGTTGGGTCAAATATTCTGGTTAATTTAACCCAACCGATGGGTTTGTCCATATTTGATCCCACGATGGGTTGAAATGACTTTTTAGAGTGTGCTGTACTTTCTTGTTATAATTTTTATATTGTTGCTTTTGCATCTTCAAAATCTGTACTTTTCAGGAAATAGGAAAAAACACTGTGTTGTCAAAGTTGACAAGCCCCTAATATTCGCAAAATATGAAAAATATTAAACGCACAGACAAACATGAGGGATGACCAATAGTATACTGATTTATGAAAAAAGGAATCACATTACATGTCTCACAGCCTTATGTCTCACGTGGGACGAAGAGGATTAAGTTAAACACATTACATGAGATAATAGGTTTCTGACGGACAGCGATTGTGCAAACAGTATTAATTTAGCTAAAAATAAGAATCTATAGTTCAAACAAATGTCATTGAAATAATAATTCAAATTATTCATTATTGGGAAATTATTAAAGATTACTTACTTAAAACCATAATCAAATCATGACATCTGATTTTTTCTATGAAGAAACTTTGTCCACAAGTAAACAAAATGAACTATACCTTAAAGTAATCCAGAATCCGAAATTCATAAAAATTCAAGTATTTTGGTGTGACAACCGAAACTACTTCAGTTGAATTTGCATACACCAAAATGAATGCAGTGCTCTGAAAGCTGAAAGACCTCACTGGAATATGTCTGTGAGTCAGGGAGCTGATCTGACGGCTCTAGTTTGCCAGCAGAGATTTACTGCATTCTTGATTCCCATTGCCTCAGTTTCTGGCACTATAATTCCTAGAACCCACACTAATCACAGGAGCTCACACTAACAGAAGTGGACTATAATATAAATAACTTGAAAACAAAATCAATTGCAGTTTCTTTCTAATTCAGTTAGAGCATTTGAAAACATTGCTTTTAGTGAACCTGCAACCAGCTTTCATAACATTTTCATCATCCCTTCCACCACATTGTGCAGGGAAATGTCATCATGGACCTCGAGTCTTAATCATTCTGTTTGATAATGTCAATTAAAGCTCGGTGCTATAGACCATAACACAAGAATGCATCATCCAGTGGCGTGTGTTTTTCACCTTTTTTTGGAATTGAAAAGTGTACAGTATATTTCTCTGCAGGGGACAGCTTTCAGCAGACTACTTGGTCATGCTCTTTTGTCTTAGGAAAGTGCAGCCGCAATCCAGATTCTGACAATCATCTTTTCCACTGCCTTCATGTAACATTTTCTTTTTCATAACATTTCTTTTTCTCAATTGTGAACTGAAAATATTTAATATTTCATTCTAATATTATAATCTGTAATATTTGGACTTCATAAATCTATTCATTTTGTCCATTTATATGTCATTGGATAATTATTGGGTCTATAGTGATGGCACAGCTTTTGGAGAAACCCCATCTTTTCATCAGCTGATTTTTTATGAGCTTTTTTATGATTTTTTTATGTATCCTGCCAAGAGAAGTCGACTTACTGTAAATTTGTGAATCAAGACATGCAGGTTTTCAATCATTGCTTAGTGAATCTGTTTGTTTATAATTTCCATGGCGACGCTGCCATGTGCACAGAAAACATGTTCTGACAGGTATATAAATGGACAAAAACAGGGCTTTAAAAGCGGGCTCCGTTTCATATCCACTTGTTTGTCGCAAGACAATTGATTTTTAAGCCAGAGTTATTAATCACAGACTTACTCATGTATTCAGAGCACAGTTCATATACAACAATATGTATATGGGTGTGTAGGCACTCATGGGTTGTGTTTGACAAAACAGTCCAGCTCATAAACATTATGCAGACTTGTGTGTGCTCAAGGGATAGTTCTGCAAAAATGAAAATCTTGTCATCATTTACTTACACTAATGCTGTTACAAATCTGATTGACTTTTCTTTTGAGTAAACATTTCTCTATTTTCTGTACAGCACAATGTAAGTAATCTGCTACATTCTGACAACATTCTGCCTAGAAATGCACCGATATATCGGCCAATAATCGGTATCGGTCGATAAAAGCAATTTTTCACACTAGCCGCTATGGGCCGTTTGTTTAAAAAGCAGCCGATAATCAGGGTTGATCAATCAAAAGAGGAATTTGTGCTCTGTCTTTAGAAAATGTTAAGAAACATCACCAGTTTGATGTTCAATATTAACAGTCATTATATAAATTAATAAATATTAATTTAATCTTCAGAATAGGTATCAGTATCAGCAGATTTCAGTCGGAATAATCAACTATCGGTATTGGAATTTAGTATTGGTGCATGTCTGCCTCTGTTTTACTTTTGTGTTCATGCAGGTTGAAACATTAGGAAGTTGAGTAAATGATGACAGATCTTCATTTTTCAGGTGAGCTATCTCTTTACCAAAACACAGACACACACTGATCAGGTCATAAAAATCATCTGAATCAGTATTGCAGGAATGTGGAGATTTCTAAGATTAATCACCTAAATCTCACCTCTGAGCTCATCTCTCAATGTTCAGCTCTCAGGAGTGAAACTGATGTCTATTTCCTCCTGTCGGATACAGCTTTTCTATGGCTTACATGAGTGGAAATGGGTTATATAAACATGCAGTTGGACTCACAGATTCATTGGCTTTGTTGCATATTTAAAACACTTTTTATATACAATACAGTATTACATTATATACAATAAAGTTGATAGTTTGTTTCATTTTAGTAATCTACATAAGTAATCATATTTAAGCAGTTGTTCATCTCTCCCTGCCTGGCATCAACTCTTTGTAAACATAGCTTTGTGTACTGCAAAATGTTAAAATCTTCCTCATTTGGATAAGCCCTTTTCGATAAAAAATGTAAATGTAAGCTATATAAAATCCAACTCTGAGTGATAACATTTTCCTCTGGGCTGCCAACATAATAATATGCAAATGTTATAGGAATTCATTAGAAATCTCAGCGTTCATAATGTAAAACTATCCAACTTGCTTACTCCCCACTGCTCTTCAAACCACTTCAGCAGATATAAAATGTATCCCCCATTTTAAAAAATGCATTTTTGCTTTTGCAGCCACGGAACAAATGCATTACGGCATAAAACCACACGCTTGGCAAGTCTATGACAAACAACTTTTAAAATGAACTTTTACAGAAATATAATAAGTAGAAAGTTCTCTGCTGGTGTCAATAAATGGATGTCTATGAGAAGAAAAGGAAATGTCCACAGGGTGACTCCATGTCCAGTCCTGTCTACACAGCTGCAGTTTATATCAAACAAAAGGAAACTTGCAGATACATGTTTCCGTAGTACTGTTGTGCTAAAAACACCAGCAGTTCACCTGTAAGGCCACAACCACATCCGTATCAGAAGAGTAGACACATATCAGTGCTGATGGCTGAAATATATAATTTCATATGCTTGTTTAAACAAACTAGAGGTGTCATGGCTCTGCTTCATTTAATCATGTTTTTCTTGGTCCTGTAGCAGAGCCATGACAAAGTCTTTGGTTATGTGTGGAGAGAAACATATTGTCCTTTTGACAATAATATGCGTTCTCTCCAGTGTCTTGTCATTGGCCCCGTCCCTCTTGTTTCCCGTATTACTTCCCGGCCGTGTTCCATTACCCTCTCATGCCCTGTGTCATTATCCCTCGTTTGTCTTTCCTATATATACCCTCTTGTTTCTTTGTCTAGTTGCTCGTGGATTGTATTGTGTACGTTCATTGTGCTTACCTTGATGTCGGCCTTCATTCCATGTTTGCCTTGTTTGTGCTGTTTCTACCCAGTCTCGTGTCTTGCTTCTGTTCCTGCTCCCTGTCTAGTGTTGGTATTTGTTTAGATTATTCTTGTTATTTTTACCTTGTTTTGTCTTGCCCCCTCGTGGGAAGTTTGTGTTTTACCATAGTATTCTCAGTTTAGTTTTTCCCCATTGTGGTGTTTAAGTTTCCGTTTTTGTTCTTTGTTTGTAATAAAGTGTTTCATTAACCCCTTCACTGCCTGCCTGCATTTGGGTTCTCTTTCAAGCCAGTCCGTGACAAGAGGACCGATGTTTTGAATGCGAGGAAGGTGGCTTTTGACCTTACAGCTCACAACTCCACTTAAAGCACTTTAGTTTTTTTTTTCTTTCTATTTTAATGGAAAATGAGTCCATTTAGATTGGATTTATAAGCAAGTTACCCACGCTCAGTCTCTGAGACATCAGATCAGAGAGACCTTTGAGATTTCAGAGTCACAAATAATATCTTATTTTATGTAATGGTCTCTGTTTTTGGTGCACTTTGGTGCCTTTTAGCTGGATGGTGGTGGAATCTGTACTATTGGTCGTCACATCCTGATTTAAATTAAGGTATAGTTTGTACAAATCATATTTTTCTCTTCTGTTTGTTTATAATAACACACCAGATGTTTAATGTTTGTTTTCTTCTATGATATAAAAGTGAATGATTTGTAGGAGCTGTAAAGATACAAAAAGCACCATAAAAGCATCATAAATGTAGTCCATGCAAGTTACTTCAAGTCATCTGAAACCATGATAGCTTTGTGTTCCATGACAGAAAGAAAGCACTCACAAAGTACATACTGTACCGTAATGACAGAAATTTCATTTTGGGGTGAATTATTTTAATGGTAAAATAGCCTCGCTTTCATGGAAGACACATTTGTTTCAGCCCAACGAACAGGAAAATTGTAAATAAACAAAGGTGGTGGTTGAGGGCTCATTGCCAGTCGAACTCAGAAGTTCAGTGAGCAAGCGAAACACAGCAGGTCAAAAGCATTTAAATCTAAATGGAGAGTATATTGCCAATACAGGTCATTGTACATGAGGATACAGACTGCATTACTGGAAGATCTATTGCACAAGCAATATTCTTCACACACATCAGTAATGTGGGACTGTTTACTCTTTTTTTATGTTACCTTTATATAGAGTCTGACCTGATATACTGTATATGTGAGTGTATGTATGTGTAAGTATAGGTAGATATGTGACATGTTTTTATGTCCCGGTGGGGACCTAAACCTGACTGCACACCAACGCATGGGGACTCGTGTCACGGTGGGGACCAAAATTGAGGTCCCCATGGCCAAAAATCTTATAAATTGTACAGAACAACATTTTTTAAAAATCTAAAAGTGATGATTTTCTATGATCTTTAGGTTTAGGGGTAGGGGATAAAATATACAGTTTGTACAGTATAAAAAACATTACGCCTATGGACTGTACCCACGGAGATAGTAAACCAGACATGCGTGTGTGTGTGCGTGCGTGCACGTTTGCGTGTGTTTTCAAACATCTTTTAAGGTAGGCTACGTTTGAGTTTTATGTCAGTTTGTTCTACTAGCCATCCTTGTTTCTTTCTTTCATTTAATTTAGTACTTATAAATGTATATACATGATTACTCAAGTAATAGTTTCAAGAAAATAGAATAATTCACACATTCTAAAAAAAGTATTAAAACCTTCGTAGCTCAAGCTCAGCAACTGGTTGTCAAAAAGACATTTCTTATAAATTACGTCTACACTGCCCTCTAGTGTTAAATACTAGAAACAGCAATTGCTTGACTGCCAACATCATTCGTAATTTCCCAAGGTAAATATCTCTACATCGACAACACAAGGAAACAATGTTCTATTGATGTCGCATATGCCAATGCAAAATAAGTAAATATCCTGATGTGGCCTTTGTCCTCCTGCTTTAGTAATTTGCCTATCTCCCATATTTGAACATAATACAAACACTATGCATATTATGGGACTCCAAGAGTCAACACGCTCTCCCTATGGGTAGCAGCTCGGCGGTGAGGCTGTTGCTATAGAAACGCAGGCAGCACAGGTTGTCGTTGACTGCTCGGTGGAAAGGTATTGAGGGTTCACTCGTATGTCAGGAAAGTATCAGGCGGGTGGATCGGAGGATCGGCGAGTAAGAGAGAAACGATATAGGATTGTTGATAAAGAGTAAAGGACATGTCGGAGCGAGTAGCGTCATGTGGAAATCTATGTGACACCAGCACCCTTCTACTGCGATATTGCAACGGTAAGTTTGGCAGCGTGCGTGCATAATGAATGCAGGTGAGAACGTTTGTTTACGTTGCGCACACACTCGACTTCGAATGATTCGAATATTGCGATTTTTGTCATTTTCATGATGTCATTTAGAATGTTACATTGACATTCCACCGATGTTATGGAATTGACGTCTCACAGTGCGTCACCGCAACAAAAGAAACAGTTTCTGTGTTGGCAGTGATGAATAGCCTACATTTGTTTAAATTAGCGATCTGTTTTGTATACACGCACATTTCTTACTGTACTACTGTACACTACTGTTTTCGTATCGTCGCACATCTTCATTTGGATGGTGTTTCAAAGTACAAGACAATAATCGACTAAACATACAGTAGATGTTATATATTGCGTTTTACAGGGTGTCTTTACTGTACATTCGGGTTATATGACTTGATATATGGAACAATATTATGTATGTACTGCTTCTCATCAGCTTTGGATTCAATCCCAGCTTCTTTTCATTTTCCTAGACAACACACCTGATTCACTTTGGTAAATCACTGGGTTTTTAACAACTGATTTCAGCTATGCTAAAGGTTAAAAGAATGCAATGTGTTATTTATTTACTGGGAGCCAATAATCTAGTGTATAATATTACCCCTCTATTAAAACGGATTCCTAGGCAACAGTGATATCTGTTGATAACAATGTTTCAATGGTCAGTTGTAAAACACAACATCTCTGTTTAGTTATAAAGACTACGACTATTACTGCACAGATTTTGATTTCAATTGTTATTTGATTGTGATGTAGCCTAAAAAATTCATAGACGCAGTTACAGAATTGTATGATAAAACAGCAAATATTATTCGGTATTTTACAGTATATAACAAAGGTGCTTTACAGCTGAGGGAAACCAGCAAATAGTAATGTGGGATTTAAAATGTAACATTTAAACACCATAGAGCGCAATAGAGAGTTAAAAGGAAGGAAAAAAATAATAAAGACATGCTAATTTCAGTCAGTTAAGTCTTATTTAGGGAATTGGGTATTATTGCCATGGAGTCTTCTTGCTATAAACCACTGTACACAGCTTAAAGCTACTACGTTTCTTAGAAACATTTCATAACACCTTTTGTGAAATACAGGTTCTCTTAAGGATAGGTATCTGGGTTGAAGTGTCACCTGGTCTTCAATCTTCATTACACTCTCGGTACATTGTGGGCATTGTTTTCCAGTAGGTCAGTTTCTGTGACAGATGGTTTGGCTGAACGACAGATGGAGTGGCAGGCATTATATGATTAAAGTCTGCCGGGTCAGAGATTGTCTGTCCATGTTGTACAGTCCCATTTGGTGTATATATCAAACAATACATGGTACATGCTTTGTCATGTGTATGTGTCAGCAGTATGGCTAGACTTTAGACACATGTTGGTTCTGAAAATCTGAGAACAAGTTGTAGCAATAATCTAAATGACAGTATAAGAATGTATCTTAGGGGTATCAAATAATCATTGTATTTTGTAAACAACGATGCACTATATTTGTGCTATTGGTGGACAAGCTGGTCATTGCACTTCCTGGTGGTGACTGACCGATGCATCAGACAGGTCTGGAGTCCAGCCAATCCTCTCTCTCCGCCAACAGCACCACCAGCAGTTTTATACCGCATAGGAGACGGCAGTGTAGACCAGCGTCCTGTTACAAACATCACCCTTCTCTTTACTCACAGTACAGAGTGGAGAAGGGTGGGGGAGGGAGAGGAAGGGAGGGAGGTCCAGACACAGGACCAGCCATCCAGCAAGCAAAAGGGGAAGGTGGGAGAAATAAGCTTTGACTGGGGAGACATTTAGCACCTTTAGGAAACCCCTAGAGAGATACAGAGGATCAGGCTGTCTGAGCAGGTGACTGACAGGAGGACATGGAGACTGGAATGGCAGGTAGGAGGGAACACAACCAGAACGTTATCACTGAATATTTCAGCAGGCTCGGTCACTGAGCATCCGGTTTCATCCAGGCTGCTTTTGACATACAGCATGCGGCTAGACCTTCATCTTCCTTCTTTTCTTTGTCAGTGTCCACTTATGCCTTCCGGATGTCACTTTAATAATTCAGTTTATGTGCTTGCCACCTGCTGTTAGCAGGTGCAGGCACATAAACAGCTTTATTAGATATGCACACGTAACGTGCGTCCCGTTGCATTGCCCTTGGGAATGAAGGCAAGCAGGCAACGTGTTTACTGTGAAATTTGAGGATGGTTAGCTGATTTAACTTGTTATGGTTTTGTTTACCATGGATATTTATGTAATAAAGTTTGTTTTAGATTTACAGAGAGCATCGGTTAGCATTTGAAACTAACTTGGATGCTTGAAGATGCTGTTAGGCTGGTTGGCTTTAAAATGCTTTCAAATTATTTTAATGGATTGTTGGGCTTTATATTGATATGAGTAAATAATATAATGTATACATTATATTCAGTCATCATCACAATAATACAGTGGATCCAAACATTTTGTCATTTTATTCCAGTTTTTCCTCATATGACTTTTTTCCACAGCTATTTTTGGTAAATATACATTTCATACAGGTGGTTTAGCAGTGTAACTCCAGTAGCCATAACATTCACTATAAACACATTCCACATGTGGGTTTGCAATTTCTCTTAAAATAATTATTTCGTTCATTTGTTATGTAATGCAAAAATATTTGTATATTTCATATATTTAGATAAGTGTGGCTGAAATGTCCCAATTCTTTCGGGGCTATTGTAAAATAAAACGGACTATTCACTTTACACTGATGTAACAGCTTTTTGGACAAAATCCATCACTCCATAAACTGTTTGTCGCTCTCTCTCTCAGATGATAATGTATCTGCTGGGAGTGGGATGGAGATGGATGACCGTCTCTCTCACCTGGAGCAGAGGGTGCAGCTGCAGGATGATGAGATCCAGCTGTTGAAAGCAGCACTGGCAGATGCTTTGAGAAGGCTGGGCTGCTGTGAAGAGATCACACAGGCCAGTAGCAAGAAAGGCGGACCTACTAAAGGTCAGATCTTAAAACATTGCATTTCATCATCACGACTATTAGGCCGGGTCCAGGTTAAAATAATTAAAGACTCTTAAAGAGGTAAACAGGTGGAAACTTTGCCTGAGCCAAGATTAAACTGCCAACTGAACGATTTTCATTTAAAGCAACCTGCAGTGTAATGACTGGAGGGCAGTCTTTGGTTTCATGTCAGGTTGCGAGATGCAACCTTACTATAAGTTAACTATTAACAGTTACTACTACAGGCTACATGGACATGGTTGTAATCATATGATAAAGTGCTATAAAAAACTTCCTTGTGGGAGGTTTAATTTGCATGTAATCTCACCTGTGCTCTTCTGACTTCCTTTATTCCTTTAGTTCGGCAGATACTGCAAGCTCTGCCTTCCAAGCCTCTGACCAATGGCTACGTACAAACAAAACGCTTGAGTGGCTATCCTTCCTCTCCCTCATCTCCTAAAAAAGAAGTGCTCATGTCTATTAAAAGGTGAGACCTATGTGCAAGATTTCAAAAGAATATATGCGCATCATGTTCACATGATCTTCAGTTATCTTAACGTCTTCTTTAATAAAAGTCAGCGAGATAGCATTGTCCATAATTTTAAAACAGCTCTGGGAAATATTGTCACTGTTGTACAGTGTGACATTATTGTAGTTATACTACTTTGGCCTGGAGGTGTCAGTATTGAGTAATGAAAAACCGGCACAAATTACATGCAGATTAACAGGACGGTTGGTGTGCAGAGGTTGTGGAAGGGATACAGCTACGGCCGGAAGTGATGCAAAATCTCTCCATAAAATTACAATAAATTACATTAGCTAACGCCTACACCTACCCTAAACCTAAACTTACAATAATAAAAATCGTAATTAACTGTTGTTCAGCATGACAACAATTATGCGGTATTGGAGTGCGCATTCCGGAGGTAGCTGTATCCCTTCTAGTCTTTACCGTGTGCAGACGAAACTAAAGAAAGTCTTTCGCGCTACATTTGCCTGTCAGGTCATTTTTATCCCAACTGGAGTAATTCAGAGGTCAAATCTGCTCTGTAAATATTGCATATAAATCTTTGTAAAACCACAGTTTATATGCGGCCTTATGTTCTGCAGAGAACCCTTTAGAAATAAGTGGAATTACAGTAATTGATGATAATGTTTAATAACCACCCGGATATACAGTATTAAAAAGCATTGATGATTACACCACTGCTTTAAATAACGGAATACACTGTATATCCTGACCAATGGCGGCTTTAACAAGCCGATTTGACATCATAATGTCGTGAACTTTGCTAAATTTGCTGAATCCAACAGTTAGCAGTTGTTTATCTAAAACACTTGTTTAAACAGTATTCTGACTTACAAAGTTAATCAAAATAAAACTCACCTTTACAAGAGATGTGATTGTGTACACGAGACTACGGAAAGCTTAGAGGGAGGACGAAAACTGATCTGGCTATAAATACAAATGAAGAAATAATTTAAATTAATATCCAAAGAAATTGTTTAATTAATGAATACATAAACGCAGACATTTTGGTCATGAAATTATGCATAATTAAAAATGTATTTATGTACATGTGTTTCTCATTAATTAATTTATGTATTCCTTTATTAATTTTTACATAAATCATTTACTCATAGCCTACATACAGTATGCCTCTATAATCTAGAGCATTTTTGAGGAAAATGGGAGTGTTAGTATTTCCTTGTGCTTCATCACCTATTCAGTTTCTTGTTTATGTTTCTGTGTGTTAGGAAGAGTATGTCCACAGAGCGTCTGTCCACGGTGAAGAAGGAGGCGGCAGACTCACGCAGCAGAACCACCTCATCCAGCAGCTCAACTGGGGGAAAGAGAGACAGGTAATATCAGGGTGTTTACTACAAAGTACAAGTCAGTCTGCAACAGCTGCCAGAGTATCCAGGATTATTACATGGCTTTTAGGAATATTCATACTGACATCTCAATGAAATTAAATGACAGATAAACCATGGCTGTCTCTGAAAACTGAACTGAAAAAGGAGCACCCTTGCCTCAGAAAGCTGTGTTCTAAAGTATTGCAGTAGGAAGGCATGAAGGCATGTTCGAATCCAGTCCTGCCAGCAAAATCTTTGCTAGGTAGCAGAGCAACAGGTCAGCTGCCTATAAGCTTTCAGACACAGCATGGAAGCCTGTTTTGACTGTTGTCTACAAGTAGCAATCAATCTTCTTGTGTCTCTTAGCACTCCTTAGTCTGTTTCTTCTAACATCATAGCACAATTTAAACTGAATATTAAATGTCCATTTAATTACTTATTTGATCATTAGTGGGATAATGTACAGTCACTCAGTTATGGAGAGTTAATGGACACTGCAGTTTTCTGACTATTTCATCTAGTACTAAATTTAATTATTTTTTCAGAAATGGATATGGTGGATTGAAAATAAGAATACATTGTAGTTCCTCTATTGCCCTGAATTATGATTTTGGGTCAAGAGAGATGAAAATTAACTATGCCTCAGCGTAGAATTACAGTAGATGACAAACCAGACTTTCAGGGATTTCTCACCTGCATGCTGGGACAGGTACTGTGTTGTTTCTTATTAAGAAAGTTTTTTTGTTACAAACTCAAATTTAACCACCACTGTTGCATTGTTGTCCATACACTAAGAAGACTTAAAGGGATGCGGTTCACTTCTGTACAATTCTGTTGTCATTCATCCCTTTGTCATCTAAAACCTGTATGTGACTCTTACGTCTGTGGAAGATATTTCGAGAAATGTATCAGTGGTTCTGTGTCCAGTACAGTGGAAGTCAATGGAGGTCAATGTTGTTGGGTTACCAACATTCTTCAAAATATTTCCTTTTGTGTTCTGCAGAAGAAAGACAGGTTTGGTTAAAGCTAACCCATTAAAAGTCACAAATTTAGATTTCATCTGATATTTAACATTTAAATATGTGTTTATATTAATTGCACTTCTATTCATACCACCAATCCAACGCAATAAGAGCTCCAATATAATAAAGGGTTAACTGTCAGTTCAAACAAGTTTCCCTCTACACACCTGCAGGGTGTATGTACAGCAGATAATACCACTTGATAGTAGTGTTTTATCTGTGGCGTGGTCGTGGGGCTTGTTTGAGTCGAAACTTTGTCTTGCGCATGGTAGCTCTGTGCATTCACTTGGTTAACACGCTCACCACTGAAACTTCTCTTGACCAAAGAGTGCATCATATTACTGCATTGAAGCACTGTGGGGGTGTGGTCACCCAGAAAGGGGCTGTCATGCATACTGAGGAAGTGCCCTGCCATTGGCTAGTGAGGTCCATATTCCTGCTGGGCTGAAGTGAACTCAAACAAGGAACTCAGTCTTTCGCTTGTCGCTTCTGAAAATTCTTGCCAGCACTTGAACTGCATAACGGGAAAGACAACATGAAGAGATCCACAAGGTACAAAGCTTTTTGGTTAGTTTAAAATACCAAGTTTTGGTAGATTGCATTGTTGGTGAGTTTGATTATGGGGCGGCTTTTTTCTGCTTCCTGCAACAAAGCAAATAGTGGTAGGCAAACATGAATGTTCTCATCAGCACCCATATGAAAACACTACCAAAACCTTCTATAGCGTATATGGAACCACTTTGTTTTAGCTTAGCAAATGGGGACTTCAGATCATGGCTATATTTCTTTATACTTTAAAAGCACAGTTGTTACAGGTTTATGTTTATTCTTCATTTGCACTTGACGTTGCTGGTGTAATGTTTGTTTCCTTTTGTTTGTTTGTTTGCATTGCCTATGAGGTGCATGAGTCATGTAGCCAAAATGTGCTTGTTTCCATCTGGCTTTGATTTCCAAGACGAAACCGTTATTGTGTTCCCAGCTTTCATTGAAGTTGAAGATGTGCTCGCACATAATG
Organism: Triplophysa rosa; assembly: GCF_024868665.1. Taxonomy (NCBI): domain Eukaryota; kingdom Metazoa; phylum Chordata; class Actinopteri; order Cypriniformes; family Nemacheilidae; genus Triplophysa; species Triplophysa rosa. Next base: position 16,130,072 of record NC_079903.1, on the reverse strand, counting down.
CGCTTTACAAACCGGCTCTGCATTGTTCGTTTGGCATTCTGTGCTATTTTACTAGTAAGCTATTGATGCTCAGTCGTATGTATTAAACATGAAACTCATCCACTGCCAAATTAGACTAAGTGCTCTACAGGAAAGATAATGGTTTAGAAGAACATCACGTTCTGTAAATGCCAGTCAGTCGGTCATTCATTTCCTATTGTTGTTTTGACTTAAACTTAAGAAACACTGTGCATTAAAATCTAGAGTGTATTTCTGTATAAAATCTATCAAATATTAAATTAAAATGCATTGCTTCTTGGTATGAACGTGTGTGTGTAGTGCATTAGTCTATGGCTACAGTTCCTTTTGAGTTCAGGCACATTACTGCTACATACTTAAACCATTATATTGATCGTGTTTGCTACACAGCCTAGATTGATCAGTGGTGAAATGGGTTTTTCCAGTATGTGCTAATGGAAATGGATTTGTTGCCAGTGTAGTTGATATAACTGTGATAAAACAGACAGTGTAGACCGCACCAAAAAATTTTCAGTCCAGAGTCCAGCAGCACTCTGGGATTGTTTCAGGATTCTGGAAGAGGCTTTTGTCTGTTCCTGCTCCAGTTGCAGCTTTAATGAAGGTTTTTGAGGGTTTATGGTTGCATGGACACAAACAGAACATTGTTGGACTGCCACCCACAATCTGTCTGTCTTCCATTTACACAACAGCCTCTTTTTGCCCTCGCTCTGAGGAAAGGTTTTCATTAGTATGCCAATTCTAGCCAGTTTTTCATCAATACTGGATTGATGGGTCTGATTTGTTATTGATGTACATGGAAGCTGCCTGAGGCAGTCTGTCAATCATGCCAATCTTACCAGTCTTGCATCAGCAGACAGGAAGTGAAGAGCAATGTGGTTAGAAAAGCGTATACAAAATGCACGCACAAACAGAAAAGCAGAAATTGTTTCGTGCGGGCCTCACATTTATTGGCAGCGTTTTAATAAATGGCTGTTTTTGGAAATAGTCCCCCTCCCAACCAAAATCAGCTTTGGTTGTTCAAACAGGCCCTGAAACAGAGTTTTCTCTACATTACATAGCTCTGTGAGAGAGGCCACATGAAAGCAGAGTCAGTTATAAAGGCTAAATTCACAGAATTAGTCATCTTACAAAACACACACAGTCAAACAAAACAAACTTTTGGAAGTGGTTTGAATGTTTTGTTTAACTTATGCAGTCATTTTTTTGAAGTAAAAAGGCTAGTGGTCTGTGAAGCAATGAATGAATGACAAACCATTGTCTCTTGTGTTCTTGCAGCAAATCCAAAGAATGTACCCTCAATGCGGGTAAGTTTTTGTTTATTCTGACATAATACAGTTAAAATAATACTTAAAAATAGCAAAAAAATAAATAAGAACTAGCAACCACCCAGAATCCCCTGTCAACTACATTGCCGTTCCATAGCAACACACTAAGTGGTGACTAGTTTTGCATAAATAAGCACCGCTCCAATTTTACTCAGTAAATGTAAGTTTAGTTTTTAGTGTACTAAAGTATCTACATTTTGAGAGAATTCAGCTGTGTAGCATTTGTTTACAGACAATGACTAAGCCCATTAAACGCTTTCGTAAATTTGCCTGACCAGATCCCATTATCATCCACATTAAAACCATTATGGTTTGGCAAGCTGGTTTCTAAGTGATCACAGTCCTTCCAACAGGACCCACAAGACATCATTTAACAAAGCAATGGTTTATTTCTTGTTTGTGTTGGCAGCTAATGTTCTGTCTTTCTTGAACAGATGATGGTTACGTTAGGATGTTTATACGTGGCCGTCCAATCACGATGCATATTCCAGACCAGCTGAAGGACAGCTACAGTCTTGATCACAGGGTGGCGCTGCCAGAGCGCAAGCTGAAGCTTCAATGGGTGTATCCTTACTTTTGTCCCGGTCATGGAAATGCCATAGAAGTTGCTAAACTTAAAGTCATAGTTCACCCCAAAATAAAAATTCTGTTATCATTTGCTCACCCTCTTGTCATTTCAAACCTGTATGACTTTCTTCTGCAGAACACAAAAGAAGATATTTGAAAGTATATTGGTAATTGAACAATGTGATACCCATTGACTTCTATTGGATGGACACAAAACCAATGCAAGTCAACGGGTACCACCATAGTTTGGTTACCAATATTCTTCAAAATATCTTCATTTGTATTTCGCGAAAGAAAGAAAGTCATACAGGTTTGAAATGACAAGAGGATGAGTAAATGATGACAAATTTTCCATTTTTGGGTGAACTATTCTTTTAACTGTTCAAGTTGATGAAGATGTGCAATTCCCGTGTATAATTTAAACATTGTTTACAAGAGAAATCCACTCATTAATATTTAAATATTTAATGATTAAATTATTAAAATGCATAATTGAATTTGAAATAAATTTAAGCCTATCTTCTAAGTAGGCACGTCATTTACGTCCAAGTTTTGCTTAACACTGTTCATCAGGTACGGCTATAGGGGACGAGACTGCCGTTCTAACCTTTACCTGCTCCCGACAGGAGAGATTGTGTACTTCAATGCTTCTGTTGTGGTGCTGTACAATGTAGAGGAGCAGCAACAGAGACACTATCTGGGCCATAATGACGACGTCAAGTGGTAAATATGTTGATTTTATTGAATGGGGGCTATAAGTTCATGAAATGCTTTTAAATGGAACTACAGAGCTTACATTTTTAACATCCTTTTTTTTAAAGTGCTTTTTTCATATTTATTTCTCCATAAAAATATAAAAATTCTATTCAAAGTTTAATGCAAAATGTTTAGATATATACATGTACACATATATGGGTTTAACTTTTTTTATGAGATTAAATTGTACTAGTACTACTAATCTACTAGTCTAATTTGTGGGTTTTGCTGAAGCACACTGTATATCATCACAATCTGTACTTATTGTCACGTTTGGTATAAAACAATTCCTCCACAGAGAAAGAATGAAACGTTTCACTCCCAAATCATTACTGTACGGCTCTGCGGAGCGTGAAAAGTTAATCTGATTCTGCTTGAACTAGGTCATTGCAGTTACTGTGTTCTTATCATCTGAATGAAAATATAATTGTTCCAGTGCCCATCGTGTTTCAAAAAGAGCCGTTGTATTCAGGAAGTGTTAACAGGTCTCGGGGCAGATTTGCATTTTTATGGTCAGATCTTCCGTCGCTTGTTCTTATCTTGAAGATAAGAGATCTTCCTGATGAGTCTATCTTGCAGTTAATTCAAATACACCTAAAATGAAACCAAATCTCTTCTGCCTTCCTCTTTCTCTCTGTTGTTTGGTTGCTAAGCAATGCTTCTACTACTGTATTAACAATTCAGAGATTTGATTTCTGCTAAAACACTGTGTGAACACATCTAGCATGTTTTTTAGTAAAATGATCAAACTACTTTGTTGTAACGCTTGTCTGGAATGCTCACTGCGCTCGCTGGTTCACAAAACAATCGCAGGCTGTTTACTAAATGTTTTTTGGACTGAGCTACATTCATGCTACGGTTCCCTGGAGAGTGCGAGATGGCAAAGCTTTCCTGACAAGCTCCGATCCCAAAAATGCTTTCTTTGCAGTTTGGCCGTCCATCCAGACATGGTCACCATAGCAACCGGACAAGTTGCCGGCACATCCAAAGACGGCAAAGTAAGTTGACATTTACATTTCATAGTATAATGTGTTGAGATAAAACTCAATGCACTCTTGATCTCATTCTGTTAGATGATCAAATTGGCCTTTAGTGTGCATTAGAATTGCCATTTACTGGCTTTAATCTACATCAGAGAAGATCTTAGATGCATATCTTTCCCATCAGCCTCTGCAGCCTCATGTTCGTATCTGGGACTCTGTCAGTCTGAACACGCTTCATGTGATAGGAATGGGTGTGATTGACCGAGCTGTCACCTGTGTGGCCTTTTCCAAGTCGGTAAGGGGTTTTAATTCTGTATAAATAGTCTGTCATTCTGTTAACCTTAGTCTTGGCTTTATACTGTAATATACATAATATGGATTTCTTAGTCTTCATAATATACATGAATAGTGTTTTGCATAGCTGTATTATCTTTTCCTCTCTCAGAATGGAGGTGCTCATTTGTGTGCGGTTGATGATGCAAATGACCACATTCTGTCTGTTTGGGACTGGCAGAAAGAAAAACAACTGGCGGAAGTTAAGGTGAGGTCTGGTGTCTGTCATGCTTCAAAGAAATGTGTATGAGCTAGGAAGCAGTAAAGCGGACCTTACTGTACAATCATACTGTGGTAATTCAAGGTTTCTTACAGACATTTTATGTCCTCTTTCACCCTGTCAAATGGGTTATGAATGCTGTTTCATACTGACTTTAGCGTATCATTTTACATTTACGCATTTGGCAGACGCTTTTATCCAAAGCGACTTACATTGCATTATACTATACATTTGTTTCTAAGTATGTGCAATCCCTGGGATCGTACCCATGGCCTTGGCGTTGCGTTGTATCAGTGTGTGTTGCATATTTAAAGGTCCAATGTTTAATTTTTTGAAGGATTTATTGAAAGAAATGCAACATAATAAACATAACTATGTCTTTAGAGGTGTATAAAGACCTTACAAATTAAGCATTATGTTTTTATTACCTTAGAATGGGCTATTTCCATCTACATACACCGCAGGTCCCCTTGCATGGAATTCGCCATGTTGTTTCTACAGTAGCCCTAAACGGACAAACTGCTCTACAGAACGTGTTTCGTAAATACATTATCTCCTTCAGCAAAGAAGCGAAAACGTGACGACATCTTAGTTCTGTGTCAGCCTCCGTAGTGCTTTGAAAGGGAGGGGGAGGAGTGAAAGTGAGCCTTTGGTTGCAATTTGCAACCTTATGCAACCCTTGCAAAGATGTTCGTTAAAAGATGCCACTTTTAATAGAGACCAGTGCTTCCTTGTCACACATACTTGACATTTTGCAGTGTTCCAATGAGTCTGTGCTGGGTGCTGTCTTCCACCCTATGGAGGCCAACCTGATTGTCACTTGTGGGAAATCTCATCTCAACTTCTGGACAATGGAAGGAAATACTCTTACAAAACGTCAGGGACTGTTTGAGGTTTGCACAATTTCTGTATGTTAATATTTTCCCTGCAATGTCAGAAGACATTGTAAATGAGACATTTCAACTAATTAGTTTGTTTCCTTAGCAGAAAATATAGTGGTACAGATTTTGTTTAACAAGAGTTTAAATTCTGACAATGTTGTGAAACTCTGTATGTCAAAAGCATTCGCGGTCAAAATGAGTTTGGCTCAAGAATGCATGCTCGGTTCCATGGGGATGCTTGGTACTGACTAGATTTGTAATGATTTAATGATTTTTTTATCTTTTTTGATCCAGAAATATGAAAAACCCAAGTATGTGCTCTGTGTTGCCTTTGCTGAGAACGGAGATGCAATCACAGGGGATTCTAGTGGAAACATTTACATCTGGGCAAAAGGTCTTTAAAAAAAAACTGCTATAAAATATCCACTGATTGATTTGAGATTTGTAACTTATCCTGCACCTTCATGTATTTAAAGGTGGAAACAAGATCAGCCGGGCGGTTTCGGGAGCCCATGAGGGTGGGATATTCTCTCTGTGTGTGCTAAAGGATGGAACGCTGGTGTCCGGAGGAGGAAAAGACCGTAAAGTAATTCTCTGGGACCATGATCACCGTAAAAAGAGTGAGATGGAGGTATGTTTTATTCTGTGTGTTCCCTTAATCCAGCAAAACAATTCTATGAAATGAAAGATGACATTCAGAATTAAATCCAGATAGCGAACAGACTTTGTTAATGATTTCCATGCACCTTCAGAAATGACACATGATGTTTTGATCTGATCGTATTCTTTGTAGTGAAGTGTATTCCAGGCAGTGCATGTTTCTTATTTATTAGACCCAGATACATATACAATACTCCAGCTGAATTCACTCCATGTAGAACAATTTGTACAAATCTTGTTGCAGCTTATATGTACAGATCAGATGGAGTTATACGTTCCGATTTGTGTTTCAGGTCCCTGAGGCATACGGCCCCGTCCGTACTTTAGCGGAAGGAAAACAAGATGAGCTGTTTGTGGGAACAACCCGAAATGCTGTTCTGCGGGGCTCTTTCTCAGGTTCTCTTACACCCATTGTTCAGGTATAAAGGATACTACGCTGTTTATGAAAGGTGTTTTTTAGAAAATCTGAAGGATCAGTACGTTCTTTCTCCGAGTTATCATTCTTACCTTGCTGTCTGTGTATTCTCGTGAAAGGGTCACACTGATGAGTTATGGGGACTGGATGTGCATCCCACAACTGAGCAGTTTGTGACGTGCGGTCAAGACAAGCAGGTTTATCTCTGGGACACCAGCTCTCATCTGCCTCTGTGGAGCAAGGCCATTGAGGTTATTAGGAACATTTGAAAACATCAGAAAAATATTATTTCACAGACTCTGTGGGTTTTGTGTGCCCAGAAAGTCACAGAATTGTAATGTGGTCTAAAAGTGATAGTTTACCCAAAAATGAAAAGGGGATCATCATTTACTCACCCTCTTGTTATTTCAAACCTTCATGACTTTCTTCTGCAGAACACAAAAGGAGATATTTTGAAGAAAGTTGGTAACCGAACAGCACTGGACCCTATTCACTTCTATTGTGTGGACACAAAACCAAATGAATGGGGTCCAGTTAACAGCATTTTTCAAAATATCTTCTTTTGTGTTCTGCCAAAGAAAGAAAGTCATACAGGTTTGAAATGACACGAGGGTGCGTTTTTATTTTTGGGTGAACTATCGCTTTAAGTAAACTTGCAGTACAATTTAGATTTTTGTTTAAATTGTATCTTTGTTTTTTCTTCAGGACCCTGGCCGTTCTGTTGGATTTCATCCTAGTGGTGCTGTGCTTGCTGTAGGCACCATGATAGGAAGGTATGTTTGCACATGGGAACTGTACAGAAAGGTTGGCTTTAGCTAAACAAACCAATGAAATTGAGATTAAACTGAAAAACATTTGTAGTTTTTACTTATTTGGGTGTCTGAATTGTGCCAAACCTGTCTTTTCATAACCTTACAGGTGGCTGGTGCTGGACACAGACACACGTGATCTTGTCTCTATGCATACAGATGGCAATGAAATCATCTCAGTTGTTAAATATTCTCCTGGTGCGTTATATGTTTTTATGCTTTTTAGCCATTACGTCATTCATATACTGTAAAATGTCAGCTATCAAGTCCTTTTTCTCTCTGTAGATGGGGCGTACCTGGCCGTGGGTTCTCATGACAACTTTGTTTACATCTACTCTGTGACTGAGAATGGCAGGAAATACAGCAGAGTTGGCAAATGCACTGTGAGTTTTACAAGGAAACAAAACCAGTGTCCTTTGAAAGATATCTTTGGCAAGAATTGATCATGGACAGCAGACATCATCTGGTGTACTATTTTTTTTTTAGCATTCATTTAATATGTGTCTCGCATCCACAGGGACACTCCAGTTTTGTTACTCATCTTGACTGGTCCACCGACAGCCAGTTTATTGTAACCAACTCAGGCGACTATGAGATTTTATACTGTGAGTTGTTTATTTTCCTAACAGTTTAGTCAGTGAATGTAGATCAGATAAGATTTCTATGCTGACCTGTGTCTTGTTACCTGTTGTTTCTTGAATCTTGTTGAAAAGGGGAGGCGTCAACTGGGAAACACATTACTAGTGCAGATGCGGTGCGTAACCTGGAGTGGGCCACCTCCACCTGTGTGCTTGGTTTCAGTGTGTTTGGTAAGTCACATAGAATCACAATTCACAAGCCCACAGTTTACCTGGAAATATGTTTTCTCAGCTTTGTTGTTCCAAACCGTTTGGCTGTTGGTTTTCCTATGGAACACAAAAGCCATTTTTAAGCTCTTGTCACCAACATGCACCTCATATTTTTTGTCACTTTATTTTCTTTTGCTGTTTTTCAGGCATCTGGCCAGAAGGTGCAGATGGCACAGACATTAATGCTGTATGCAGGTCAAATGACGAAAATCTCCTCTCTTCCGCTGATGATTTTGGCAAAGTGCACTTGTTCTCCTACCCCTGTTCCCAACCAAGGGTGAGATTCTTGTATTCAATTGCATCCTAGCCCTTGAAATACATAGCCCTCCCTTCCTCCCTTCAATCCCCCTATCCAACCAAATCACCCCCTAAAAACATCCCCTGTTCTTTATCCTCAGGCTCCCAGCCATATCTATGGTGGGCATAGCAGCCATGTGACCAATGTTGCCTTCCTCCATGACGACAGTCATCTTATCTCTACTGGTGGGAAGGACACCAGCATTCTTCAATGGGTGCTTGCTTAGCAATACAATACCTGAGCAATTCTGCTGCAACCTCACTGTTGATCTCTGCCCACTAGAGGGCAGCACTGCTGTGCCTACTTTCATTCTTTACTGTCCTGTTTGCTTGTACTGTGTACCTTGTTATTGGGGTTTCCATTAATTGCTGGTACGGGCCAGTTTTGTCACTTATCCAGGTGTGAGTATCCTGATGGTTTAAGGGGTGAAGTCAGATCTTAATTCGGTGCTAACTATTGTTAACTGAGGTGTGCACTTTGGTGAAGCGCCACCAGAAGGAGCTCTAGTGATGGAAAGTAAGCATGTTCTGAGATGTTGACACTATTTAAGCCTATTTAAAGAGTTTTAGCTGCTGTTTGTGTTGCTGAAGTCTATAGAATATATCAAATTCAGTTACGTAGTGGAGGTATTTTAATATGGGAATGACATAATAATGCTGTGGCACTTAGCTTTGGATGCATATCTAGAGGTGAACTTAAGCTGTGCTTTGCCTTTTATTTGTTAATAAAGTTTCTCACATAGCAATGCGTTTTCTTCAAAAATGTATGTTTGAAGAACTAGCAGCACATTTCTACAGCTCTATGGTGATTTGCATATACATTTCGCATTACATTACGTTTCGACCAACTGACAACCCTAACCATGACAGCCTATATATTACCTATTAACAAAATAGAGTACTACTCTGTGTTTTTGTTTTAGTCATGGCCTTTCAGTCATCTCACTTCTGCCTCCCAGTAGAAGCACATTTAGAAGTATGTACTGTATTTACAGCCAACATTTACATGGAGACAGACAGGTCATCAGTAAACCCAACAACATAAACAAACACCTGCAGAATCTACGGTTTCAAGATATGGATGCAAAGGCCATCTATCCGTATCTATTCTAGCACTGATTGTTTTTTACAATAGTGTTTTTTTATTTACACACTTTTTTTTTCAAAGCAACTTGCAGTGCATTCGGACATTTTATCACTATGTGTTCAGTGGAATTAAACTCATGATATCAAGTCTCATTGAATATCAAAATGTAGAACATCAGCTTTGCTATTTCTTACTTTCTTTTCTTCTTTCCTACGTGTCTTGTGGAAGAAGTGGCTCCAATATTCTTTTTGCGATGTCAGAGCTGAGTACAGCAATAAGGCAGAGTGAGGGCTGGCATCAGCTTACTTCGAGAAAACGCATCACTTTTCGCTTCACCTGATATTTACGCATATATTGAGCACTGAAAATCTATTTCTGTGGTGTTTGCAGTGAAATCCCTTCATCATGATATATATCACAGTTTTCTGGAGTTACAAATATGTAACGTTAGCAGCAAACGAAAAACATCTTCAAAGAGGAAGTGAAAATCGTGGGTAATTGGTTGCCTGGCAACGGCACAGTAGATATTGGCTTTTAAACCTTTGTGTGGGAGTGAAAATCTACAGCTCTCCATCTAGTGAATGAAAGGGGAAATAACATCTTAGTGAAACGAAAAGCTCCCCATCTTTTCAGGCAAACACTTCTTGAGGAAAATTAGCCAGATGGAACGTTCCCTACAGCTGTGACGAGCGGCCGCCTCAAGTGTTTTTAGACCCAGATTAAAGCTAATTGAAGCTCAAAATAGACCTGCTTTTAAGTCATAAAAAGTGGAGGCATCTTTCCAATAAATCTGTTGTGCCTTGCATTTAGATGTTTTTTACAAAGGAAGAACAAATGGATGTTGTTCCTGGGATGCCAAACATTAATCTGTTAAACCAGACAAATTTAGGGGTTTTGTATTATATCTGGTATGCTTTTTAAAGGGATAGTTCGTCCAACAATGAAAATTCTGTCATCATTTACTTACCCTCAAGTTATTCCAAACCTGTATACATTTCTTTGTTTAGTTGAACACAAAGAAAGATATTTGGAAGAATGTTAGCAACTGAGATATCTGGGGCACCATTGACTACCATAGAAAGAATTATTGTATATTTTTTGTTCTGTTGAATACAAAATATGATATTTTGAAGAATTTAGTTCTGGGGTACCTTCGACAAGTATTTTAATGGTAGTCAATGGTGCCCCAGAAATATTTTGCTAACATTCTTCCAAATATCTATCTGTGTGTTCTACAGAGAACAAAGACATTTACAAAGGTTTGAAACTATCCCTTTAAATAGTCGCAAAACAGCTTCTTTTAACCTCTGAAATAAATGTTTATCTAATTTAAAATGGTGGCCTTAGCAAAATATCAAGCAGCACATTGCAGATCCTTCTTTTATAAATGTTTTCGTCTGCAATATAAAATTGATTTCTCCAAGAAAGGTCCTGCCTGAGGGGTAGTGTTAATCATAAAATGGATAAAGATAAACTTGAACTTGATTGGGTTATCAAAATAACAGAATTTCCGTTTCTCATGTATATGAGTTTTTCCTGAGGTTGCCATGTAATTTAACAGCATACATGCAAAGGAATCTAATGTAAGAGGACTTCTAATGGAGTCTCTTTGTTTGAAACCCACAGTAATTCTGCGCTTTTTCCTTCTCCACAGCAAGAGTGGTGGTCACTTCCATTACAATTTTTACGACTGTTCCGCTAAAAAAGAGGCTGTTTTCCCATTCCAGTTTTCTTCATGCTGTGTATCAATAAAGGGAAAAGGAAGTTGTTTTCTTCACATCACAGTATGCCCTGATATACAGTATCTTAAACATTTGGCTTATCTCCCGGTTCTATTTTGGTATTCTAAATTCTATTTGGTATTTGGTATTCTATTTCTATTTCATGTGCAGAATATATGCCACCATTTTACAATGCTATTATAAATAAACATTTACATAATTAGAGCATCTCAACAGATATCCAAGCTTTGTAGCCAGTCAGACTCCAGTGTGACCTGACATTCCATCCTCGTCTCATTCCAAAGCCACAGTTTTCAGCTGTCTGAAAAGTGACAGAATAGAAAATAAGCAAAACTGTCCACTGGGATTGCAAGTCAACGGGGGAGGGGGGGTTCTGGTTGGGGGGGCTTGATGAATTTGTCCCAGATGTCCTTAAACAGTGCGAGACACCAACCTAATGCAAGTGTGTAATGCACTTTCTGACCACCTCACAGATAAGAATTCCCATTCCCAGCAGTCTATTCCCAAAACTGATTTATATCTGATGTACAAGATTTGCAGATGCATCAGTTCTGCATCTGTAATGCAAATCCTCCCCATGCTGTTTCTGACTTCCATTATAGCCGACTGTATCTGCTCTGACTTATGGCTCGGACTCACCAGACATATTTTATGGGTCTGACACTGGGGGTTGATAATGGTGTAATGGAACCGATACGCAGCATTCCCTGGGACAGAACATCAGCGCTGATTAATTTTACACTGTATATACTGTAGTATGTGATACTATCTCATCTCTTTGACTTAAATCTAAAATGTCATTGATATACAGTACAGTATCATAAATAATAAAGTTTTGGGAAAAATCATGCTTTTCTGGGTTATATGAAACACGTATTGCACCTGCTTCATATGCAAACAAAAACCACATGACATATTAGTTTTAAGAGAGCTTTTTTTTCAGTTTTTCCATAATCGAATAATTTACTTTAGTGATTTTAAAGGGGGAAAAGTGCTAGGTATTCTCAGAAACAGTTTGTTATTGTGGCTGCTGGAAACAACCAAATAGACATACCTTAGGGAATTTAAAGAATTACCATACAGACCATTTACAGCCTTGCATTTTAACAGCTACAGTACTTGAGACTAAGCGTGTATCAAGATTAGAGCACTGTTGTCCACAGAAAACAACAACTGAAGCTATAGGCTAATTTGAAAACCATCTTTCTTACTGCAGTTTTAATTCTAAATGTGAATTTATGTTTTATTGATCTGTATATTTACTAATAGGTTCGAGCAGGAAAGTGCAGATGTTCAGGCTAGAGTAGTAACCCTATTTTATTTTTATCTTAAGCTACAATTGTTAATTCTGTTGCTCTTATCTCCTTGGAGATTTACTGGCTATGTTTATCAGGCTTGTTTGCATTGCATTTGACACATTCCATTTGTCACAGAAGGTTGGCTTGACGTAGCACTGTCTCATTGCAAAGTTATTGTGACCTATTGAAAGTGTGAATTATGGAAGATGTACTGCAGTCGTGGCTGGCCTGATGCAATGTTCCTTGGACTTTCAAATGCCAAATCCCAGATCAAGAGCAAAAGAGAAATGCAAAACGGTTCTCAAAAGTGATGTTTTACTTGAGGTTGCTCGTAAGCATGCAATCTCAAGTGATTGGAAAGTGAAAAGTGTTTTCAAGACTGATGTAGAACACACGTCCTCTGAGTGATGCGTTCTTTGTTCATCAAACAATCAAACTGCTTTTATGCAGCTTTTTTTTACGGTGTTGATTTTTTTACCTGGCGCTACCTACCTCTAATCATGTTTTCAGAAAGAGAGTGCAGTTAGGAAAAGCCTAGCATGAGTTTTAATGGACTCTAATGGGCTCGCTAGGCCCCGGGGAAAAACCATTGTGATGGAGACAGTACATGAAGAAGATTCAATCCATCTTAAAGGTAAGTTCGGTTTTAAGAGATTTCAGATATAATGTAAGCAGCTGAAAACCATTGTTGTCACTGTATTTATATGCGTTATTGTGTCACACACAGTGTAAAGTGATAAAGTGATAGTTCACCCAAAAAGGAAAATTCTGTCATAATTTACTCACACTCTTGTCATTTCAAACCAGCAGAACACAAAATAAGGTATTTAAAAAAAATTTGGTCACCAAACAATGGCGGTACCCATTCACTTCTATTGTATAGACACAAAACCAATGCAATCCAATGGGTGTTGTTTGGTTACCAACATTCTTCAAAATATCTTCTTTTGTGTTCTGCGGAAGAAAGAAAGCCAGGTTTGAAATGACAAGAGGGTGAGTAAATGATGACAGTTTAATGTTTGTGTGAACTATCCCTTTAATATAGGCTAGCTAGTTTCCAGCACTGGTACATTATAGATGAGTGTAACAATAAATATGTGATTAAGAGTTTTTTTGTATTATTCCTTTCGAGAAAGACATAGAGGCATGAGAAAAATGCCCTTAACATTGCGAGTATTATTAAACAGTAAATATATACAAAAGGCAATCTGCCCAATAAAAAAAACCTGTAGTTACTGTATTAAAACATAAATGTCGAATATTTATTTTGTCATGTATAGTGAATCAACTCAAACGGATGAAATTATACGATAATTACGATAAAACAACTCATCCAGTTCGTATTACCCTGTCCCGACTTTCCGTCTCAATGTTGTAATGGGACGGTCAGTGTTGCATAGCATTCGATTACGTCACACATCTCCGTAACCTCGAGCTGCACACTGTCAATTTGCGCTGTGTAACTTCGCAAGTATCTGTGCCTGTCCGCCGGTGTGATGTGAACTACATGAAGGACATTTGACGCTACTGTGAACAGTGCCGCCTTTCGATGTCTCTCCAGATCCTCATTCAAACAAGGGAAACGGGCGTTTTTGTAAGGTTACCGCTGCGGTTTGAAGATACAGACTGTCTGTCATACCATCACAGAATGAGCGAGGATGGACACGCAGTAATGTGAGTATCACTTGTGTGCTTTTTTACGCATCAATAATACTTCGCCTTTCATAATACTAAACAAGATGTCTTTTACTGTACTTTATTTGACATCACATCTGTGTACTTCGTTTTAAAACTAAGGAGAAATTTTGCACCAAACGTGAACTTTTGCCTTGTTGCCACATCACGGTGTCAGTTCTGTCAGATTTGTTAAGGCAACCAATTGTGAAGTAAAACTAATGCATATACGTTAGTTTTTTTTTGCAGTGGATACTAAGGAAACTGCGTTTTAAATATTTTTAAGGAGTCGTGGTTTTTACAAGGAAGCATAACTGTAAAGGACAGCAGTAAGTTAGTAGTAATGGCTTATGTATTAATGCAATTAGTTTAATGGTTGAGTGCGTGTTCTTTCCACTCAATTTCTCTGTTGAACATGTGGTTTACGGTGTTTTAAGCAATAATGTGACAAGCTTTAAATAGCCTCTGGCTATTCTTACAACATATGTTACGTTTTGGATAATGTTTTACTCAAAATCCTCTTAGGAAAATGAACCATGGTTTTACTATAGTAAACGTTTACTAGCCATGCGTTTTTGGCATATTGAGTAATATTTGTACAGTACCATATCATGGCTACTATAGTGAAACCATGGTACGTTTGTGCGTAAAAACAAATAAAACAAAAACTTTGGTTACCACAGTTAAACATGGATCATTTCTGTGAGAGTAATCAGTAATAGAATGCCTCTGTTTGCAAACAGACTTTGTATATCCATTTTTGGCAGCGAGTTACAAAAATATTCATGAATCCAATACTAAAGTAGTTAGGTTTCCTATTTCAATTCAATAGCTGGTATATGTAATCCAATATAAATTCAATACAGTGGCTTTGCATGTAAGCCTAGCTCTTGCGTGTCTTGTCCACTCCTCTTAGGCACAACTTGTGGCTAATTTCGTTTCTCACATCGTATCTGGTCTCATGTAGTGTGGGTGATCTTTTAGAGGCAAAAGGCCAGTGTGGCACGTGAAGCGCTTTTCTGGAATGTTCCCTCGTGCTTTAGCCTGATATGGCTTCTTTCTCCTGGTTGTGTTAGGAAACAAACGCACCATTTAATCAGTCCTTTTGAGCAAACAGTAATTGCCCTCGTGGGGATGCGAGATAAGAACTAACATTAAAAGCATGACGAGCAGAGGAGAGTAATGGTGTTGCGAACCAATGAGATGTCTTCTCCAATGCCACCCGCCTGAAGTAATAAGGGTGTTTTGCCTGGCTAATGTCTGGTTTGGGCACTGGATTGTGTGAGGAGAGCTATAACCCAACAGCTTGGTTGCTCCACAAGTGGCTGTTTTCTAATGTACTAATGAACTCATGCCATTTAAGCGTATAATTAAATATGTGGAGTAATTTGTAGTTTTGAAACATCTATGGTAGATCTTATTACAGCCACATGAAAATGACGATGGATTTATTTGCATTGGATGCTCTTGCGTGTGGTCAATCTTGTATCACCCGGCTACAATAGGGAACAGAACAGTGCCTCCTCTTTTGCCAATATAAAGTGCATGGCACGCTAGGCGTATTGGTTGGTATTGAGTGTTTAATCTGGTAAGCAATCTGACTCCTACAGTACATCAGCAGGAATATGCCATGCCATATATCAAGCCGTATCATGTAACACCATCAGACACATGTCTACTGTATCTTGCATACCTATCTCACTTCTCAGAATCGCTTCTTTTTTTTCTTTTTTTTGAGTTTTTGAATGGAATGGCTGGATCTGTAGGAGGGCAATTCGAGTGTAATGAATATGATGTGTCAAAACTTCAAAAACATCAATTTTCCTAAACCCCAGTTGAGAGTCCAGATATTAGAAAAATGTTGGTCACACATTTCTATTTAAAGGAACAGTTCACCCAAAAATAAAAATCCTGTCATCATTTACTCACCCTCGGGTTATTCCGAATCTTACTGTATTTGTTCTGATGAACACAGAGAAAGATATTTGGACGAATGCTTGCAACCAAACAGTTCTTGGCCACCATTGACTACCATAGGAAAAATGCTTTATAAATGTCTTTGTTCTGTTGAACACAAAAGAAGATATTTTGAAGAATGTAGGAAAGCAAACAGTTCTGGGGCACTTTTATCTACAGTACCATTGTCATATTTCCTACTGTGGTAGTCAATGGTGGCCAAGAACTGTTTGGTTACAAGCATTCTTCCAAATATCTTTCCCTGTGTTCATCAGGGAGAAAAATGATACGGATTTGAAACAACTCGAGGGTGAGTAAATGATGACAGAACTTTTATCTTTGGGTGAACTGTGTATGGATGTGACAAAAAATGACCTGTTTTTGATTTTTGAATTTGACATTGTAGGAGCTCTGTGTAAAATGCCCAAACCAGAAGCAATAATACTTAACAAATGGAGAAGGGATGACTCTTCATAAAACATAAAACAGTTATTTGATTTTAATTTTAAATGTGCCCATTTATGAGGAATATGGACCATTATGGATTTGACAATTCTGAAAGCAGCACTTACTGCCTATTGGAAAAACATGCTTTTAAAATTTCTATAACCTTTTTTTATTATTGAAGTGACCTTGCATGGGTATTTCAAGCTGTTATTATGGTCAAAACCTAAAAAAAATGGTAAAGTTAACATTTGCGTGGAATTTACTGTCCTACCATGTCAAATTAGGTGTGTAAAAAGTGAAAAAACCAGCAATGCATCAGGTCTTTGATAAAGCACTTTGCTGTTTGTTTCTCTCAACAGTGTAACTCAACCCATTCTGTGCTGGCTATAAGAGGCAGCCTCTTGGGGTCCCCTGGACAAAAGCATTAGCTTTTAGTGAAGCTGCCGGTGTGGCCACTTGTGGTAGTATTGATGTGCAAGAATGAAATAGGAGGATGGGATTAGGTCATTGTGAATATTTCAGAACGGCGCTGTTATTTTGGCTCTCATCAGATTTTCATAGAGAATGGAGTGGGACCTGCAGGAGACAAGGATGCTGTTTCCTGTGGCCCATCTTTGGACCCTGATATAAATGAGGCGGGGTAGCCATACACGTTTTAAACTTATTCGAGCTGTTGTAACCGTTTTGAACTCAAGGGATAAGGGAAAAAAATCCTGAATTCTTTATTATGCACACATACACACAGCAAATGTAAACATTCACAGAGACACAAAATGAAACTGCTTAACCTTTGAATTTCATGAAAAATGAACCTCTGTGTTAATGTCATACTGACAGTAAACATCAGTGTATCAGGGCTTCATTAAAATACACTTATGAGTCTTCTATAGGTCATCAGATTTTCCTCATCCATATTTAATCATTATTGACTTGCGTATTTCTTTATCATGCTTTTCCACTTTTTACTGCATCCTTACCACACAAAGCTATAAGTGAACTTCAGTGTCACATTAACATGCTCCTCGACTCTGGATATGTCTCTAATGAAGTTTACTTTACAAAAATGGCCCAAACACAGGTGCCAGCAATTTTCTCCCGTACGTGAAATTGCTACCAAATTACAGCCTGTCAAAACAATTGTGGATGAAATAAAACAATAGAAGATGTGCACCAGATGCCCCAGATAAATGTGGAGGTGGTTTCCTCTGAGCAGCATTAATAAACAAAACAAGCGTAATAAATGTTAAAATCCTCTCTCGTTCCCTCTACTTACACACTACTGTAGGGATGTAACAAAATGATCTATATCATGTTATCATAATCGCAAAATTGTCTCAATATTATCGTGGTCACATGACTGTATGAAACGATAGGTATTCCGGGCCTAACATAAAGTTAGAAACAATAATAGATGTTACCTTTGTCAAGGTCCATCTGGTGCAATTATTTTATTAAAAGGATTTTTAAGTCATTTGACCCGTCTCATACTATAACTCATACCTCTAAGCAACAGTTAGGATTAGAAGATAAAGAAAAGAGGATGCTTATGCACTCTAAAAAAAGGCTGGGTTAAAACAACCCAATTTGGGTTATTTTGGTAACCCAACGCTGGGTCAAATATGGACAAACCCAGCGTTGGGTTATTTTAACCCAGCCGGTTGGGTTAAATCTTTGACCCAACATGCTGGGTTGTTTTATTTAACTCAACTATTGCTTAAAAATTACATTGCCGGTTTAAAACAACAGCGAAATATTTGAAAATAATAAAATCACACAGAATTACTAGAAGCAACAGTAAGAATCAAAAGTTGAAGTTTTATTAAGGATCGAAATGCAAGACAAAAGGAATTCATAAAAAGCATGCAATATTTTAATGTTCGATGAACAAAACAGAACATCAAAAAAATAAACAACATCAATAAATTACATTAGTTTAGATTTTAACATATACATTTAACAAGGTTATTAAAGTGGCACAAGTAAATATAAATAGTTCGACAACTTTCCACTTCATAAACTCATAACTTTTTAGAAAATATACAGTTAACAAAGTGGCACGAGTAAAATGCTTTAGGGCAATTCCAGCGTTATGGATGTGACATAAAAACACTCAGAGAATGTATTTGTTACCAATATACTGAACCATTTGTTTATATTTTACTAAACCTTTGTTGGTAGAACTGCACTTATATGATCAAATATCAGTCTATGCACAAGTTTTCTATTTAAAGAAAGGGAAATAAACACGCGTTTGGATGTGAAAAAAGGACACCGTTTTCGGGAGGCGACAAACTTTGTAGGATTTCTGTGAATTAAAATGTACAAACAATACCTTAACTTGAAGAGAGACCTCACATGGGTATTTGAACCACTAAATGTTGATATCGGTGCAGCTAGTACAGTAAAAACCTTTGGTAAAAATGTTATTTTCTCATGGTATTGGTTGACATTTGCAAGGAATGTAGTAGTCTGAGAACTTTCCTCTTCATATGAACTCACAAAACAGTTTAAAGAGCGTTAGTTGTTTTGGTTCCAGTACTGCTTGACCTGACATATCCACGGAGCAGTCTTACTGAAGAGGATCTATCTTTTCCTGGGAGTTAGTAGACAACAGTGTGGTGTGCACTTCGGGAAGTGGATGTCCAGCAGGAGGGTTTCTTTATCAATTTGTTCATCTATAAAGAAAAGAGACAAGAAGAGAAGAATGTAAGAAAACTGGCCTACCCAGAGCACAAAGGGTTATAATTAACATAGAAAGAAATACATTTGCATTTTACCAAAATAAAGTTTACCTTTAAGCTTGGTATCAGGGCATCGAAGTTCCATTCCTCTTTCTCCTGAACAGAATTATCCATTATTATATCCATTATTATTAGCTGTTATTCTGCACCCTGTCAGTGGGGAAAAAAGAAAAGTGGCAGAGGCTGTGATAGGGCTCTAGTACAGAAAGTTAAATATAGACTTAAAAAAAAAAATATTACAAACGTTAACACAACACTTAAACTAATTCGACTAACTCGGGAACACGTAGAATAATAAGACCAATGATTGATCGTTTCATATACCCAAAATTAATTATATCGCACGGTTAACCACTATACGAGGCAGCGGCATATTCCCGAAGCACTGGCCGAGATAAAGCTGCTCTCAGCGGAGCCACGAGTGCTGAACGACCGCTGACAGCCTGAAGCTCACATCTCCGACAGCGTCTTAACAAATTCTCAAAGAGGCGCTATGTTTATTTAAATCGCGTATTTAAGGTCTCGCGTGTTGACCTCAAACTAATATAGATGCGTACCGAACTAAATGACTCACAAATCACAAATTTCAGAGCAAATGTAGACCATAAAGGACGTTTTAATTATTCAAAAGCTGTAAGTTATAACAACGTGGGCATTCAGACTAACGTTAGCTAACCAAAGCTAACGAAGCTAGATGGTACTTTTCAAACCTAATGTGAACCGCCGAATTTTGCATACTTATGCATTTTCTGATGTACAGTAATAGTTTTATAGATTAAAAACTCTCAAACATACCGTTTTTCTCCGAATAACAGCTGTCTTTGCTTTTTCCTGAGGTGATTCAAAATGCCCGCGAAGGTAGAGTTTGTCTGAGACGTCGAGGAGGGGGAGGGGTTTACTCTCTGAACTGTCACTCAATTGGACCCAACCGGTAACCCAACGATTGGGTTACACAAAAAAACTACCCAACACTGAGAAAATAACCCAACAAAATGACCCAACAGGCTCAACCCAGCGGTTGGGTTAAAAAAACAACCCGGCATTTTTTAGAGTGTGGCACGTTTACAAGTCATCATTTGAAACATCGTAATAAATATCATACCGTGGGTGTTATACCGAGGTATTACCGTGCCGTGAGATTTTGATATTGTTACATCCCTACACTACTTCCCTTTGTGTGTGTCTGAAGAAAGCATAGTCATTTTGATACCCGTTCGCAATTCAGGACGGAGGTGATTGGTTTTTGTGACCCTGCCTAAAGCAGCAGGCCAGTTTAAGCCGAATTAAACCTCACCAATAAAACTCTCGACTGGGGATTTGAGTGGAAAATGTGGCACTTTTATTGAAGTCATTAATTCCCCTCGCAGGACGCCTACCCTGGTCTCTCTAGAGACATATGGCCGCCTCTCCACTGGACCATAAAACACAGTTAGGAAAGGATTAAATACCTGCCCTGAATCAATACCAAGGGAGACAGGCAGTTCTTAGCTCACCTGCCATGGTCAGACTGCTATGTGAATACGGTGTACTGATATAATGGACCTTTCCCTGTAAAGCACATTGCCTCTCTCAGAAACGTTTATCTGTTTCTGTCTGATATCTGTTTGTTCAGAACAAATAAGAGGATACAAATGGTTACAAAATCAGATTTTGTCAGGTGTGGATTAATTTAAAGATTGAGTATCATGCTATGTCCTGCATTCAGACTTCTTTACACTGTTAAACATGCTGGCTTCTCATGCTTAACATGGTCAACTTGTTAAAAAACGAGTTGGACGTATGACTTAGTATTTCTGTACTTGATACACTCCCCCAGCACTCCGACGTGTTTCAGAAAGTTTTTTTCTAATTCTGCATCCCAGTGTCGTCACAGGGATCCTATTCCTTTTATTTGCCAAAAGCATGGCAAGGCGAAAGAGCCCACCCACGAGCCAACCGACGAGTGAGACCCGCTTACCATCAAGGTTATATGCGCTGCGTCAAGATGGGCTCGTTACTCTTGCGATAGTGAAGTTTAGGTGTGTCTGATTGTTCACAGCATTTCAGTGATGGATGTTATATAAACGGTGGATATAACGCTGGATTTGGAGATCGTTGAAACTGATAGATGCTAAAGTGCTAAAAGATGCCGGACATGAACTGCACGCGGTAAGTCATACGTCTGTGTTTTGTTGGCAATCGGCGTGTACGTGCATAATGAACAAAACACGAAGGGATGATGTGTTGCTTGCTCGTGCTGTAGTTCCTTCCCACTCTCCCAACTAGTCCCACCTCTAGCAGCTCGTGGTTTCCAGGAAATAATCGTACAGCTGTATCTCTCTTTTATAAATTTGATCAAACTAAATACTTTTCGAAGATACGACGTATGCAATACTACTGTATAGGCACTCAAGATTACATATAAGTAAATAAAGTAAGTAATAAGTAATAAATAATGGTTGTATTTTGCGCGGGTATAGCAGATCGGATTTATATCTCTTTAGCTAAGACACATTTATGTGTCCAAGTGCCCTCTTGGGATATTAATCCTGGCGGTGGAAAGCAAATGAAACGTGCCTTCCGAGGCGTTATCTCTGCATTCCCGGGACATCCGTGACATCTGAAAGGATGTTTTCTGCCGCCGGTCTAACTGTCAACAGGCTCCAGACTGTCCCCACAACACGTAAACATGTTACTTTATTAAATAAAAACTAGCCAAGCTTTGGATTGAGGTAGGCCTGCTATATTTATTTGATAAAAAAACTTTCTTGCCGGTTCTTCGGTGTTTTTTTTTTTGTAATAATTTTCTTGCCTGTTTACTTTATGCTTTGGATTTAGATTATTTTAGTTTTTCTCCATTGTCCAAAACGCTGCAGGTTCGTGAAAATGTGATAATATGTGAATGCAGGTGCTGTTGTTGATATATTCGTTATGCTGCTGTTTGCATGTTAAATTAAATCTGTGAATTTTTGGGGGGTATTTTTAACGCCTCGTCAACTGTAGCTGTGTCTCATTTCGAAGTCTGCGTCCTCCGGATGTCGCATGCGAAGGCATTTGCGGCCGACAAACGCGACCTCCGGAGGACGCAGCCTTCAAAATGAGACGCAGCGTGTGTTTTTATTTAATTCCAATTTAATATAAAAATCTTATCAGTTAACGATTAATGTTCGGATAACAAGCGTCGGTTCTCGGTTAAGGAAATTAACCGAAATGAGCATCCCTAGTCCAGTGTTTTTTGGAGGATCTATTAACAGAAATGCAATATAATATACATAACTATGTCTTCAGAGGTGTATAAAGACCTTAAATAATAAAGTCTTATGTTTTTATTACCTTAGAATGAGCTATTTCTATCTACGTACATACACCGCGGGTCTGCTTAGAATTCGCCATGTTGTTTCTACAGTAGCCCTAAATGGACAAACTGCTCTACAGAGCGCGATTCATAAACATGTTATGTCCTTCGGTAAAGAAGCGAAAAGGTGACGACATCTAAATCCTGTGTCAGCCACTGTATTGCTTTGAAAGGGGAAGGTGAGAATGAAAGCCGTTGGTTGCAATTTCTCAACCTCACTGCTAGATGCCGCTAAAATCTCCACATTGCTCTTTTAACTACAGTTTTAGTTTTAAGTGGTTTGGTTTGACAACCGGACAAGCTGGAATACAATTTAAAGGGACATCATTTGTTTAACCTTATCTTAAACTCACATGAGTTTCTTCTCTTAATTTAACTTAAAAGTTCTTCATAATATTCAGTCTACTCTTGCCTTTAGAGGCTCTATCAAGCTCAAAAAAGGATTTAAAAAAATGCTATAAAATGGCCTAACAGGTGCGCTATAACTCTTCTGCGCTATAAAGTCTTTGTTTGACATCACGTTTGACAGTTTGATACGCTTTTAATTGTGCGACTTCGGCACTCCAGCAGTACCTTTATGGTACTTTAATAGTACTTATTGAAGCCCGAGAGCCTCTAGACACTTTCTGTCTTCTTATTTTGTTTTGGACAAACTGTTCCTTTATTAATACAATAATTTTGTCTAAAAGATGGTAAGGAGAACAATCCCCTCGGATGGAGACGGTGAGGTTGTGTCCTGCCTAGCTACCTGCGTATTCATCATGCTGAGCAGTTTGAAGGCCAATTGAATTAGTTCCCTTTCAGTTGCCCAATGTTCTCATGATAAAAGCCTCGGCTGTTTGAACAGCCAGGTGCATCCTGGTAGTAAAAAAAGTTTAGTTGTGCGACTGCAGCACTACCATCACGCTAAAACCAACGTGTGACGCTTAAAGAAGCCAGGTTTAAAAGAAAATGAGCATAATGGGTAACTGGTATGACGACAACAGCTCTTTTGTACTGTTATAGCGGACTGAGCAATGCTGTAAGTCTATAATTACATTTGTCTTTGTGTGATTGTGGTTTTTCTACTAAACTGTCACTGTCAGCGAGATGTCTGGCTATCATCAGTGTTGTATGCAGGAGGGTTTTTAGGTTCATGCTTGCTTAATGCTTATTTAAAAAGCTTTTCTTATTTGTTCCGTTCACGTTTGGCTGTTATTTAGCCTTTGTTTCATGGTTGGCGTATCAGGAAACATGTAAATAGCAGGTGCAAAAGCAGATCCACATTACAAAATATCATATGATTGAATGTCTTCTCTCTGTGCTTTTGTGCGTAGTTTACAAACTAACATCATATTGCTTTGTGTATGCATGTCTTACAGAAGTAAGTGTTGATTTTTACAACACTAATAGTAAAAATCATACCCAGAAGCACAAAGATGAGATATTTAAGTGGCATAAGTGAAAAAAGAAACTTGCATCAGCGTTAAAAATGAAGGAGAAACTGGTTGGATAGCAGCAGGGGAAAAGTGTCAGATCTCACCAGTCGACATTCTAGAAACAGCAGTTAACCACAGGACTTGACCTCCATTCTTGCTGTATACTCTCGGGTTGGACAAAGGCATGAACATGCTATAAGAGCAATGAGTGCAGTTGTTCTGACACAGTGTCCTTCAGGAGAGGACACATGTACTGCTTTCTCTGGATTTTAAACATTTATTATTATGCTTTTTACACTATATTTACTAAGCATACATGGTTAATGGTTATTGACCAATGTTGGTCATCTCAAAATACCAAATAGGGTGATTAATAATTTGTTGATTTGATCAATAAATCACTTATATTTATCTTGCAATGCCTCAATTACTTCTGCTTATACTTAAAGAGTACATATTACGAGACCATGTAAATTACATTTCATGCGGTGTGTAATGTTGCCGTGTGTGAATGTAAGCAGTCTTCCAAGTTGTAAATCCGTAGGTGAATGAATAACAAAATTATTCCCTGCTTTCCAGTTCGCCTACTTATACTATGCCCTAATAGTAGGTACTGTTTTTGTGTTGGAATAGTTGGTACTTTTGAGTGCATGACAAAAGAGATTGCACACACTGCGACATAATAACAGGAAGCGGAAGTGGCCGTTGTTGCCTAGACAACATTGTGGCCAATAACTATCAAACACATCAAAATACAGCTCTTCTTTCCATTAAGGTATTTATTCATTTCGTATGTAATGTTTACTGTATACTAACATTTGTTAATTTAGTGACGCATCAGTTATATAATTTATTAATGCAGTGGAGCATCACTAAACTCCGCCTACTCACAGTGAATTGTGGGTGATATCAGCCGTTAGAGTGTGCATCTTCTACACTTCGAATTCCTACCTGAAGTAGTAGACCATCCTGGAATCTTTGGAATACTATTTTCAACATACTACGATTTGACATACAAATTCTACTTTCGAATACTATTTAGGATGGATTGGAAAGCAGGGTTTGGCTTGGAAAAAGGGAGTCGACTCTGAATAACGCAAACGAGTCGTGCCCTAGTCTGATTCGCGAACCGCTGTGGCTTTACGTCACTACATATAGTCCCCGCCTACGTTTTGCTCGGACTGCCCACGAAAACTTCACTCTTCTCCCCCAAATACTGTAGCTCGTGAGCCTCATTCGCGGTAGACCAATCACAGCAGACTAGACCATCTGACCAATCAGATCAGAGTAGGCTGGCGGAAAGCAGAGCCATTGAGAGAGAGAGAGTTGTGCCAACTCCGTTGGCTCCAATGGAACAGTTTTTTCACAGCAATGGAGGCTCTCAATAGTTCCCGGAAGTTACTAGTAACGCATGGAGCTGCGACTAAACAGACCAACTGAGGTAAACTTTTAACCCATTTAAAGACGAAAGCCATTTAATGAATAAAAAATGAAAGAAATAAAGCATTTAAAGAGAAAACATAACTTCCTGGCACTATCTGAAGGCTCCATAAATCACGTGACGCTCCAGCGTTTTGGACTTCTGTTGGCAGAACTCTCTCTCTCAATGGCTCTGGCGGAAAGGAGGGGATTAGACGTATGATTCGCCGAACGAATCATTTGAGAGTCAGTAAAGAAGTAAGGTAAGAAAAACTGCCTATTATAACAAAATAATAGTGTTTTTACACCTTGCATGTATACATAAACTTATTGTACACTACATAAACCAAAATAGGACCTTAAAAGTCAAGTAATATTCACTCTGTTTTGTTGGCAGCTGATGTTTTTTGTCAGAATGAAATATATTTGCTATAAAATAAAAGCTAGGTGTACTGTATGTTCTAATAGTTATGAGGACTTTTAAAATATTTAGTATGTATACATATTTGTTATTTATTAAATACTGTCATGGAAAGGTTGAGATTTCTGAAAGAAGCTCTTTTGTTGATGAGTATAAATTTCTAAAAAGGTTCAGGAACTATTTGGAAACAGTCAGCCTACGCAAAACTTTACTTCACAATTTAAAGGGTGTTTTCAGGTGTTTCTTTATGCCTCTATTGCACTGAACATATCAAATAAACATTTTGAGACCAAGGGGATACGTATCAACATACATTCACAGAAAAGCGAATGTGATTGTTTCACTATGCAAGTATTAATGAAACAATTTCTTTTGCTGTTTTGAAGACTTTTTTTGATTAATGGCTGGAATACACTACAAGACTTTTTAGACATAATACACTTGCAAACTTTTTGAAAGTTTCAGATAGAAACACACTAACTGATCAAATCTGCAGACTGGCACAGACTTTTAAAATCCTTAATAAGACAGCTAAAAGAATTAGCCTGTAATTTTAAGAAGTTATTATTTAAGAGACAGTGGGTTTGTATTTTTTTAATGACGCGATTAAGTTAGATTTGATATACTCTAAACAGTGTCTCATCATCTTGTGATGACAGATTTCTAGCTCACTATTTTAAATGACTTGATAGTTTTGAACATTATGTGGAACAGTCGGAAGAAAGACAGGAGAGAAACATATACGATCAGAAAATGAAGGTGCACCCCAGTAAACACAGAACGTTCCCCTAACATTAGTTTTTGGTTCCCTTTCGGTTATTTTTGGGAACCAAAAAATAACATTCTAAGAACGTTATTTTCAGGTTTTATTTTTTGCAACCAGATAATAACGTTTTTTTAATAACCAGAAAATAACTTACAGTTACAGTAAGATATATTCTTGTAGGGTTTATTTATGCACAGTTACTTTACATGACAAAAATGGCATGTACATGTAAAGTAGTCTGTGATCTATAAAGTAAAAAAACAGCCTCATATACAGTATATCATCACTATACACCTATAAACTATGATCCATTGTGAGTTTTATTAGGCTTTTATAGTAAAATTCCTTGCCAATTACATCTGTCCTTTTGTCCTTCCCCTGAACATTTGCTCTCATGGTAATGAACCCTGTTTGACCCCGGGTGTGTGTTGGTGCCCATGAGTTCTGCCAGGCATGGTTGTGCTATCCTTGATCCGATCTGTCCCTAATGAGTGAATAAATTAATAATCAGTCATCTCTATTTTAGATTCAGCCTTTTTTGAATGCCTCTCTCTCTTTGTCTCCCCCCAGTCTCTCTTTGTCTTTCTACATTTCTTTCATTATGGAGTTAGCGTCTCTCATCACCTTCTGATTGGAAAGCTGCCTGCTCTACTCTTCAAATATTATATTTGTTATTGTGAGGGGTCTGTGATAACACATGGGTCTTTCCCATCAGACCAGAAGGGGGGGGTTAGATAAGGGCGTTGTTAGGGACGCATTATGTTTACACTCATTATGTAGCGTGACCCTATAGGGCAAACCAAAGGGACAACTGTCACAAAATATGAAGTGGTTAATAGTTCAGATACAATCCATCTGGGGGAGTTAAACCTCATTTGTTCCCTTTTAAGTAACGCTTATGCACTGAAACATGCAAGTAATGGAAGTTGTGTTTGTGTTAGAAGGTATTTCCGCATATGCATTGTTGTAAGAATGCACGTTGTTACTTTGCAAAACCATCACATTTTTTCTTTGAACTTGACAATAACAACATTTGTCATTTTAAGAGCCATTGGCTTAGGAGTTCAGGTCATGCAGGGGTCAAGTGTAAAAACGAAAGTCTTCCTTTTCCAGTTTATTTTCCCTGCGCGTACATGTCGTACTGACTTTACACATAAGAAAGCATGTTACACTTAACAATTTGAAAATCACATTGAGATGATGGATAACAAAGCTGACATTTTGAGTTTTTGTAGGAAAAAGGCTCGTTTGATTGACAGTGACCCCATCATCGACTTCCTCAGAACATGGTAACATTTCACAAGAGGTGATTATCACTTACCGCTGTTTAACATTTTTTTGTTGACGGCCCACCAATAAATGTGGCTTGTGAAACATACTGTATTCCCATTAATCAGTATGTCATAATAAATGAGAAACAATTGTCATTAAACAGGTTCTGTATGTTCAGTATCTTTGACATTATTGCATAATCTTTGCCTACAAATCCTGCTTTTGGGTTTGGCAATTGTTCTTGGCCAGTATTCTGGTCTTGAACCAAGCTAAAGTTCAGAAGTACAACCCATAAGTGATTGTAAGAGTGACTAAAAAGTGTGACCACTGGTCGAATTTTCTTTTCTTTTAGTTGTTCTGTTTATATAGGTTTCAATTTTGGGTAAACAATTGCTTTAAATTGAGCCAACATGATACGATTATGTAGTACACAACTTTTTTTTGACGTAAACCTGTACAATTTTCGCTTCAGTTCAATGTTGTGTTTCTCCTGGGTAACACAGCAGTTTGTCCGTTTAAGGCTACTGTAGAAACAACATGGCGTACATGTAAGGGGACCTGCCAGCCCAGTCTCATGAATTGCGTATAAATAACACGCGGGTTGCATTATCGTGAAATACGTACGCCAAAGTTGAATTTTGCGTGCATAAATACGCCTATTTTTGCGTGCATATGATACGCCAATTTAGCGCGCATGCATATTAAATGGAAATTTGTCTTATTAACCTGTCCCCTAACCCAAACCATAAACCTAATGTTAGCGTGTGTGCATATTATAACCTCTACCCAAACCCTAAACCTAACAGTATTATTTTAATTATTTCAGTGTTTCCTCTTCGTGTACGTTTCAAAATGGCTGCTCTCCAGCGAGGTGCACGCAAACATTGGCGTATCATATGCACGCAAAATCGAACTTTGGCGTACGTATTTCACGATAATGCAACAGCGTGTTATTTATACGCAATTCATGAGATCGGGTTGGACCTGCGGCGTATGTAGATAGAAATGGCTCATTCTAAGGTAATAAAAACATGGCGCTTCATTATGTAAGGTCTTTATACACCTCTGAACACATGGTTATGTAAATTATATTGCATTTCTGTCAATAGATCCTCCAAAAAATTACACACTGGACCTTTAACACCTGTTTTTTTTTTGCTTTTCTCTTTCAACATCTTTGACCAAGCTTTACAGCCTTAACCACATTTACTAATGAGAAACACAAGGAAGGGTAAGAACTTGAGATCTGTGAAAACAGATGACCATTACGTTATAAGGGAAGCTTATAGCACTTTCAGACCACAATGCAGCAGGTTTGCCAGACAAATAAGTGCTCTCACAAAAAGGACTCGGTCTGTAGAGGCTCGTACTTGCAAAGTACTGCAACGTGAAAAATAATTTAGGCAGTCATTTGATCAAAACCAATGATTGGATATAGGCCTACTGGTGAGTTTTTAGCATAGGCATGTGTATCTTACCAATAGAAACTTATGTGTCTTTTTATTCATTTTATTTGATAACCCTTTTTTTACCATTTGTCTAGTTACTTGATTTTTGAATTGATTTTCATTGTGGTCTTCAATGTGACCCATCTGTATCTAATGACTAAAATAGATCTCAGATCTCTTTGTGCTTCAAATTGTTAATATTAAAATGTGTCATATCGATGGGCCCTGATTATTTATGCAATCATTTTCAGGATTATTGAAGATAGAATTCAACATCTGAAACTGTGATTTTTATCTCTGCCTCCCTATAAAGGTTACTGATAGGCCTTCATACACAGTAATACATTATGTTACCAAAAAGAGGCCAGATATGTTTACTTAAAAGATCTGCGATATCGCACAGTTGAAAATGTACACAAACCACGTTTTTGATCTGAGACGTTATGTGTTGTCACAGCCAGCTCCATTCCCCTTCACTTTTTTTAATCTCCTAACCCAAACGAAAATGAAGTCGGGTTGACAACTTTCCAGCGGTTTACATTCCATCATCTGTAAGTCTCTTTAGCCTGTAGTGCTTTCAATCTTTCTGTATTAAAGGGTACATTGTTATCTGCCACTGCGAGATATTGATATTGGAGCAGAATGACAGATTGGATTAGGGCAGCGAATATGAGGCCCGTGTTGGTATATCAGTCACCATTACCGGTCCCAGACAGATCAGTGTGGACCACTGCTGTTATCTCATATTTCCCACTGCTTGGAAAAACATTAAACTCATAAGCAATGTCTTCAAAATAGTGACACACTAAGGAAGTGCTCGGTCACTGTGGTGTATCAGGTGATTTTGTATGTGTTACTGGTTTTGACTGAGCTCACTGGTGGTGCTTGTGAGATTAACTATTTGTAGGATAAAAGCATCTGCTAAATAAATAATTGTAAATGATGGTGGGTGACCAGAATGATAAAGTGTTGGTTTTACCACAATGCAAGTCAAAATGTGTTTGCATTTATTTTGTTCTACAGGTCATTTTATTGACACTACATGTGCATTTTGATTTAAAATGTACCACCGTATTTGTCCTGTGTATCATGAACCATAATCTGAATAGTACAAGGTGTTGGTGAGGTTTTAATGGATGTGAAAGTTCATTTGTAAACGCATGCAAATATTTATTTTTGTGATAATTAATCCCCAAGAAGTCCTTTCATTGCCCTTTTACATTAAGTTGTCCTCATTACTTACTCAGTACAAAAAAAATATGCTTTTCATGGAAAACATTGAACCTTAAGTTTAATCAGAAATGTGAGTAATTTTCTGCTGAATTTCAGTATAATAATGTAATTTAGAGGAAAGCAATCTGGTTTAGGGTTTTGATTTGCTGTTCATTATCCCCAGAGCGTGAATCATGTTTAGTCATTTCTCCACATTGTTCAGCGGCTTCCTTTGAAGTTTCATTGACGCTGACTAACTTTGAAGGCATAAAATGTGTTGCAGTTACTTTAAAGGGCCAATGTGTACTGTGAGGAGCACAGTGTCAAAATTGTATTGTTAACAGTAGGGATGTAACGATTCACTCAGCTCACGATGCGATGCGATTCACGATTCTGATCTCACGATGCGATTTATTCACGATTTACTCACGATTTATTTTTATAAAATGAGTTGAAACAAATTAGAAATGAACAACGTCCCTTGCATTATTTCTTAAATGCTTCACGTTTCTTTGTATGATAAAATAATGTTTTATTTCAAATAACAAAACTAAACTGCAATTTTATAACAAATTAATAATAGAAAAAGTCTCTTTAATATAAACAAACTAATACTGTATGTGCATTTCTTGGATTTTTTTGCATTTAAAAAATATCAGCATCCACGTTTAGGTTTGCAGTGAAAATAGCGGCCCCTGCTGTTCAAAAAATGTATTGCGATTCAGTTCAAGCCTCAACCGATTTGAATCCTCGCTCATTATAACCGATTTTCAACCGGCTCACGGTGAATCGTTACATCCCTAGTTAACAGTGCAGTGTGTAATTTTTTTGGAGGCTCTATTGACAGAAATGCAGTATAATATATATAACTATGTGTTCAGAGGCGTATCAAGACCTTACATAATGAAGCGTTATTTTTTTTTTACCTTAGAATGAGCTATTTCTATCTACATATACCGCGGGTCCCCTTACATGAAATTCGGCATGTTGTTCCTACAGTAGCCCTAAATGGACAAACTGCTCTACAGAGCGTTTCATAAATATGTTATCTGTGTCAGTCACCATAGTGCTTTGAATGTGAGGGGTGGAGTGAGCCGTTGGTTGCAATTCGTAACCTCACCACTAGATGTCGCTAAATTTCATACTCTGGACACATATGGATGTTCAGAGTCATGCATGTCATGTCTCTCATTTCTCATCTCTTCTGCACAGCATCTTTCCAAGTTTCTCGGAGATCTATAAACAGTCCCAAGCAAACCGCAAACTTGGTTTCACTCCAGGCACTGAAGCTTTGCTGCATCACTCTGGTTTAATAACAACTTGTTATACTTGTGCACAGTAGCTCTATATGTGACTAATGATGTGCCAAATGATGTGGAAAGTATTGTGGATGTATTTATGTTATGATTAAGTACAGGTTTAAACTGTATCAGCCACTTGTACCAAGATTACATTTCATAAATGCCGTACCATATATTACAATATTTCATTAGTTTTAAGTAATTCAGTATAAACACTTTATACTGTTACTGCTACCTGTTACAAAATAATGTGTTTATTAAATTTCCTTTAGGGTGTTTGATCTGTCTTTAAACTGAAGTATAAATCAACGTTCAAGTATCAAGTTCAAGTATAATTATTAAACGTTTTTGTTTGTAAAATTTTCAGATTTTTATAAAAATTCTCAACTTAAATATTTTTGTTAAAGGGATTCTGTCATTATTTACGCACCTTCAAGTTGTTCCAAATCTGTATAAATGTCTTTGTTTTGATGAACACAGAGAAAGATATTTGGAAGAATGCTTATAACCAAACAGATCTCAACACCCATTCATAGTACTCCCATAGTAGGAAAAATTACTTTATCTTTTTTTTCTGTTGAACACAAAAGAAGACATTTTGAAGAATGTAGGACAGCAAACAGTTCTGGGGCATTTTTGACTACAAACAAACTTTGTTTTGAGAACAAAGAAGCAATTTTTCCTACTATGGTAGTCAATGGGGGGCAAAATCTGTCTGGTTATAAGCATTCTTCCAAATATCTTTCTCTGTGTTCATCAGAACACATAAATTTATACAGATTTGGAACAACTCCAAGGTGAGTAAATGATGACAGAATTTTCATTTTTGGGTGACGTATCCCTTTAATATGATGTAAAGTTCTCGTTTATCTTTTTCAAGATTTTAAGTTAACAGAATAGAACAGGAAAAAATGGATCTTCCCACAGACTAAGCACAGGCTCTACAATGGTAACCACAAAACTCAAAAATATAACAAAGTGTCCTAAATCTCACTGATAAATGAACTTTAAACACTAACAGGTCTTTCTCTTTACTGAGAAACACATAAAATAACATGTAATTTAAATAATACTCTCCTAATGCAGTCTCATGCAAAGCATGCTGGAAACTGGAAATCCTCTTTAACACAACACAAGTTATTGGTTTCCAGTAGTCCCAACTTGAATGGATTAACTTTGATTATCGAACATGAAAAAAATAAAAAAGTGTTGAATTAACTGGACAAGGTGCAAAATCCTTTTTTTTCTGTGTAAATACAAACACACTCTCTAATTGACATTGTATCACAGAATATGTGGTAAATTGGACATTTCTCAACATTACCAAATATTGTAAATTCTAAAGCATGCTACTCAATGGATCTCCTAAACCTCACTAGAAACTCACAAAATCCCTTTTTTTTGTCTTTTTACAGATGGATGTTGCTGGACACACCATGCGACCTTCAGAGAAAGTGATGGTAAAAGAGCGCTTACTAAAACCACTCCATGGTGATCATTTCACAAGGATTAATGACACGTTCTCCATCTAGCCTCTTTTTTATTTGCTGTTCTGACCATGAATGTATGGTTTATAGACTAACCATGAAATATCGTAGAGGCATGTGACACAACAGACCCACCATGCTAGACCAAAGTGGGTTACAGCGTAACTGTCACAGTAAAGCCAGAATGAAGCCTCTCGACTCTGTAGGCTTGAATATGGCTTGAACTGGAGCCAGCAGCTCAGCCAATTCTGATGATTATATAAGTCTCTGAGGAAGCAAAGAGACCATGTGTAACATCTCAACCTCGTGCAATGTCGACTCGAACATAGACCAGTTTTTCCAGCCAGCGCTGTATATAATAGTCATCGTACTTGGCTTCCCCACCAACTGCATGGCCCTGTGGGCCGCGTACATGCAGGTGAAACAGAAAAATGAGCTGGGTATTTACTTGATGAACCTCTCCGTGGCCGACATCTTGTATATAGCCACTTTGCCACTTTGGATAGACTATTTCGTGCATCACGACAACTGGATTCACGGCCAGGTGTCTTGCAAGCTCTTCGGTTTCATTTTCTACACCAACATTTACGTCAGCATCGCCTTCCTTTGTTGCATTTCCGTGGACCGTTACTTGGCCGTGGCTCATCCGCTTAAATTTTCCAAAGTCCGTCGGGTCAAAACAGCCTTGCTGGTCAGCGTCGTTGTCTGGGTAACGGAAATCGTGGCTAACTCCGCCCCTCTCTTCCATGACGAACTTTTTAAGGACCGCTTTAACCATACCTTCTGCTTTGAGAAGTACCCCATGCAGGACTGGGTGGCCGGTATGAACCTTTACCGCACTTTTCTGGGGTTCCTCATGCCTTGGGGGGTGATGCTGGCTGCGTACAGAGGTATCCTGAGAGCCGTGCGCAGTAACGTCTCCACTGAGAGACAAGAGAAGGCCAAAATCAAGAGGCTGGCCCTCAGTTTAATCCTCATTGTGCTCCTCTGCTTTGCTCCCTACCATGTGCTCCTGTTGTGGCGTAGTGTGCTGTTTCTCAGCAATCCCTGCGACTGTGGTGCAGAGGAGGACTTGTTCGGTGCGTATCATGTGACTCTTGCGCTCACCAGTCTCAACTGCGTGGCAGACCCCATCCTCTACTGCTTTGTCAATGAGGGGGCCCGTAACGACGTGGGCCGGGCTCTGACCACCCTCTTGGGTTTGTTCCATCGAAATCAAACGGATGCACTGATGGGGACATCCATCACCGTGGAGACGCCCCTAGCGTTGAAGAAGCCTGACTTCTATGGTGAGGTAAAGGCTAATGGCTACAAAACCGACATTGAGGTGCTTAAGGACGAGTGCCTTCAAATGACCATTCTCAGTGTTAAAAAGTGTAATGAAATATAGATTTAAAGAGATAATTCACCTGAAAATTACTTTCTTTCTCCTGCAGAACACAAACAAAGATATTTTGAAGAATGTTGTTAACCAAACAACATTGGACCCCATTGACTTCCATTGTATGGACACAAAACCACTGAGACATTTCTCAGAATATCTTCTTTTGTTTTATTTATGTTTTAAATGACGTGAAGGGTGAACAATCCCTTTAACGTACAGATGCCCAAAACGTATTTGAACATATAAGCCAAAAAAACTGTTGGAATTGTGTCATACACAAAATATCAAACAAAGTGTTCTGCAAACAAATTATGCTTAACTTTTCCCCAGAATCAGTGTATTTAGACATGTTTACATTTACTTTTAACCAACATTTGCATTTTAGTTCTCTAGCAAGTAACCACTGGTTTAGTTTATTATGTATAGACAGTTCCTAAAGTCTTAATTCTTAATTTGTGCCAGGTGTCTTTAAATAAATGGCAATTGGTTGGATATTTTGTTATTTAATGCATAGTCATACAGTACTCTTAAATGTGGACATAGTGTAAATGCTATTTCGGGCCACTACATTATATGTGAAGGTGCACTTTCACAAGTACGACAGCTATGTACACCTCATGTTTTTTTCCTGAAACACTGTCTATGATAAAACCCGATCTGTCTTTTCCTGAGGATGAGGATGAATCAATATCCGCAAAACGCTGATGTCAATTTCCCTTCTCCTCTTAAATGTTTTCTATGTACAAGCATGTCTGCCATTTGTGTGTGTCATTTTAGATTTTACAGGAAGTATATTCTGCCACAACTGTTTATTGTAAGTTCAGTTATTTATTTTCCAGCCATCACAGTCGACACAAATACCGACCAGGTGTGACTGTTGTAGCGTTATGATATATAAAATTCTCCCTATACACTGTATAAAGCCTTCATTAGTAGACATACATGTTTCTCTCAACTGTCTCATGTTCGATTTAATCCTCTCTGTTCAGTGATCCACAAACACCCCAAAATGGAAAGTGTTTCCAAACAATGGGCTTTGCAGTTGTTTACATTTGTCTTCAGCAGTTCTCCATGTTCCAGCCTAGCAAACTGTAAATTCTGAATGTCAACAAAGTGCAATGTAATGAAATGATTGTTATGCCAAAATAAAGTCAATGATGTCATTTCTTCTGTTGTGTTTACTGATATTTTCGAGCTGCTGGTAAGCAGGTGTTTTAAAGGAAGCAAAAGAGAAACGTACATAAAAGAGGAAGTACTATGTCATCATTATCTTGTGTTGTGATCATGGATAAGGACACCAGGTTGTATAACCTAAAGTAACTTGTTTCCGTATGTGGTCTTTCAGTTCTAATTAAGAAATGGTACCAACCAAGGAAACTTACATTTGTCAACGTGGCCCTTGTGTCAAGATGAATCAGTTTAACTCGTATCACAAAGCAGCGGGCCTTTCATGAAGAGTTTTGGCTGAACAGAACAGTAAAAATGCTTGTGGGCGTATTCACGAGTTCGCCTAGGCAAATAATAATAATGGTGTCAGGAAAATGCTGATAGCAGGGGTAGGTAAGATATGCGTATTTGGCGTGCTGTCCAGGGGGCGGGCTCCGAGCTCGCCGATTCCTTCCGACCCCGGAACACTCCCCCCCTGATGGGGGCGAGTGCGCCGAGCTCGGAAATGGCCCGAACCCAGAGCTCACCCCCCGGGGTCCTGCTGTGGAAAGCGAGTTCGGGGAGATCGGCCGGGGAGGTGGAGGGATGTTGCATTACTGTAGAGAAGGTGCATGTAAGAATTCTGGTCTTATTTATGCGGAGGCTCGCTTGAGCTGATAGGGTGAAAATCGTGATTGCTGGTAGCGAACCAGCCGGGTTTGATTATGAGCTCCGGCTTCACCTGAATTTTGTTAACGAAACTCGTTTGGATAGATGACGTGGTTGCCAATGGTGAACCGGCCGAGTTTGATTATGTGCTCCGGCTTCTCCCGAACTTTGTTAATAAAACATCATTTCACGAGTTCGCCTAGGCAAATAATAATAATGGTGTCAGGAAAATGCTGATAGCAGGGGTAGGTAAGATATGCGTATTTGGCGTGCTGTCCAGGGGGCGGGCTCCGAGCTCGCCGATTCCTTCCGACCCCGGAACACTCCCCCCCTGATGGGGGCGAGTGCGCCGAGCTCGGAAATGGCCCGAACCCAGAGCTCACCCCAAAAAACGCAGAATAAACGCTGGACAGCAGCCGGGTAGCGCATGCTCCCCCCAAATAGCGAGAATTGAGGCTTCCTGGGTGATGGCTTGCGTTCGCCGTGGGGCTTGTGGGTTGTGCGAACCCTGATGGTGCGATGCTACTGTGGTCTCCGGATGTGTGGGGATCCTGTGAGTTGGGAGTCTGCTGCGGTCGTGGTTTTAGGACTGGCTTTGCGTGGCGGCTAAGTTGGTGATATAGGAGCTGCTGGAGCGTGGGGCTGGGAAATTGCTGTGAGCTCTTGCGGAGTGGATGGTGCTGAGTGGGTGATGATTTGTATTCCCACTAGTCTTCCTTAAGCGTGATGGGTGATGTTGCTTTGATGATCTTGAGTTCTGGAATTTGGTTTGCTGTGGCAGAGCACGTGATGAAAACACGGGCCCCTGCGGGGGCGGTCGCTGCGGCGATACTGGCTTCTGTAGAATTGGTGTCTGCTGCGGCAGAGCACGAGTTGGAAGCACGGGCCCCTGCGGGGGCGGTCGCTGCGGCGATACTGGCTTCTGTAGCATTGGTGTCTGCTTCGGCGGAGTGTGAGATGGAAGCCAGGTGCTTGTGGGGGCGTTGCTGCGGTGAACTGAATTCTGGAGAGGTGAGGTCCAATTAGCTGAGTACGAGATGGCGCCGGGCTCCTGTGGGTTGAACGGTGCGTCACTACTGCTGGTGGTTTGATGGAGAAGTTTGGAAGATGGTTGATGCTAGACGATTCGAGTTATGAGGGTCCGGTGTGCTTCTCTGATGAGGGCGCGGTCTGTTCGGATGTAACTTTTGTAAGCTTTGGATGACCATCGGCCGAGCGCTTGTATCTGGGGCTGTGAGAGGCCCTTTTGGGCAGCCGTGGTTGCTGCGCCGATGCGGAAAGAATGGCAAGAGAAGTGATCTGCTGGGATGCCGGTATGGAGCAAAACGGATTTAAGATGTTTTTGGAACCAGAAACGTGTGGCGGGGTGATTTAAATCATCTGCGAAGAGGGGTTCGGATGGAGATTTAACTTGTGATCGTCTGAAGCGGATGTAGGCTAGGAGGGATTGATAAGGCTGGATTGGGGAATTGAGATTGAAGATATAGATGAAATGGCCTCTCCCGGCCTGGTCGGTCTTGCTTCGCTTGATAAAAAATGAAATGGTTTCCGAATCGAGCACTGATAGATCCGAAAAGGTGGGGTGAACTGAGGGATCGAATTTGGACGTGGTGGTGATTTCTGAGCATCTGAGGAAACCGAAGAAGGCCAAAATGAACATGGCGTCGAGTGTGCGTGCGGTGTGCTTGGTGTGATAGCCTCTGCGAAGGGTGGAAATGCATTTTGTTAGAATTTCTATGGTGATTGGTTGTCTGGCGTCCGGGTGGGTGGGTTGGGCTCTGGATGCCTTTGATGAGCATGGATGCTTGGGGGCTGGCTATGGTTGGGGAGAGTGTGTTGAAGATTAATTTATGAAAAAACTGAATTCCACTCAGGTATCCTTTAATTGAACTGGCTTGGAGATTTTTTGTTGTGTTGAGAAAGGAGATGAATGAAGTGATGGAGAGGAGAGAGAAATCCGGGAAGGGGAGGTTGTATGAGCGGTGAAACGTTTTGAAATTCCTCCATGCTGTAAGGTAAGAAAGTAGGGTCCTGGGGGAAACGGCTTGAATGATGGAGTTGAGGGAGGCGTCTAGCATGGCTTTTAGAGGGTGGTTCACTTGAAGATTAATTCCGAATATGGAGGGACAGGCGTTGGTAGGGGATCCGCGTCCGGCGCCAGCAGCCTGAATTTCTGAAATGAAAAGCGGGAAAGGGCGTCAGCTATCTGGTTTTTGGACCCGGGGACGTGTTTGCCTGTCAGAATGAACTGCTCGCAAGCTGAGATCCATATAAGGCGTCTGAGAAAAGGCATTAAGGCGGGTGAATGGGAGCGGCCTTTGTTGATGCAATGTACCGTTGCTTCGTTGTCACAGTGGACTATAATGCTGGAGGCGGACCATTCTTTCCCCCATAAATATGCTGCTACGACAAGTGGGTACAGCTCAAAAAGTGCTGATGACGCAAGAGGCTGCGGTAGACTTGTGAGCTGGGGGGGCCATGTGGACGCGAACCAGCGGCCTTGGTAAAATCCCCCGAAACCGACGGAAGGAGCTGCGTCGGTAAATAGGCGTATGTCGACGGGGAGAGAGACCATGTCGTTGTAAAAGAAAGACATTCCGTTCCATTGTTTGAGGAATTTGATCCATAGACTGAGCTCGTCGCTGCAAGAGCTGGTTATATGAATCGAATCCTCTAGTGCGTGAGCGGAAGATGCGAGGGAGAGGAGGTGCGCGACGAACGGGCGCCCTTGCGGGATGATGCGCATCGCGAAATTTAAGTGGCCGAGAATTGATAGTAGCTCGCGTTTAGAGCAATACGGCGTGTCTATGAGGGATGAAGCGATCAAAATCGTCCTATCGATCTTTTCCTTTGGCAGAGAAGCTTGGAATTTGAGCGTATCGAGCTTAATGCCTAGAAATTCGATGGACGTGCTGGGTCCCGCTGTTTTTTCTTGTGCGAGAGGGACGCCGAGTTTCGCTAAGACTTCTTGGACTTTGGAAAGATGTGCTGCCGGGACGGAATCGGGTGGCGAGATGATTAAGAAATCGTCTAGTAGATGTAAGAGGTAAGGGATGGCGTAGTTGTTAGAGAGAATCCAACAGATTGCCTCTGACAACATGTCGAAAATCTTTGGGCTACTTCTGCATCCAAAAGTGAGGCGTACAGAAAAATAGAATTTCTCACGCC
The DNA here is from genome assembly GCF_024868665.1 of Triplophysa rosa. Classification (NCBI taxonomy): domain Eukaryota; kingdom Metazoa; phylum Chordata; class Actinopteri; order Cypriniformes; family Nemacheilidae; genus Triplophysa; species Triplophysa rosa. The sequence continues at coordinate 16,090,570 of NC_079903.1, read as the reverse complement.
AACGGATGCAGAACAAGTGCCAAAATTTTGGATGTATCGGCATGATTTTGAATGCGGAAGTGATATCAACTTTGGCTAGCCAGGCTCCGCGTCCGGCCAATTTAATCAAAGTGATGGCTTGCTCAATATCGTGATAATGTAAAGCGAATTCTTCGAGCGGAATTAAACTGTTGATGCTTGGAAAGGGGGAGCCGTGGGGGGACGAGAGATCGAATATGAGGCGCTTTTTCCCCGAAAATTTTCGCGTGGCGACGCCGATGGGGCTGACGCGGAAAACAGGAAACGGTGGGGCGGAAAAAGGGCCGATCATAAATTTATCGTCAATCTCTTTTTTGATGAGGAGATCGACGGTTTCGGGTTCGGCGAGTGCCGACTGGAGATTAGGGCATATAAGGCTGTGGGAAAGTGGGTTTATAATGCCGGGATTGAAGCCTAGAGAGAAACCGTTTAAAAGGTAATCTGTGAATGCATGATCAGGGTGGAGAGATAATTCGGAAGCTAGGTGTAAAAAATTGACAGGAGTCGAGAGATATTTGTTAGATTGTTTATTGTCTGCTTTACTGACTGGGCAAACTATGCGCGCGTGGGCGCCGCCACAATAAGTGCAAGCGTGAAGGTACCGGCAGCGTTGCCTTGTGCACCTGTTTGCGTTGAAGCTTCTGCAAACCTCGTAAACTGAGGTGTTGATGGTGTCAGGATTGACTGGGAAGGCTTGGCGATTTGGCAGGCGCGGGACGTGGGCGGTGGAAACGGGAGGGGGCATAGTTTCGCCAGGGGGAATGGCGGGAGTGACCAGGGGACAAGCTGTGGTGTTGTGTGATACGGAGCGGCACACCGCGCAAGATATATTTTGTACGCCCAAAAACACCCTGTTGTGGAGCTCAGTGTCCAGTGCTCCCCAGTAGGGGCACTGGTTCCACTGAGCCACCCTTATGGCGCATTTTGCTGAAAACAGCTTGTGATACGTGTAAAAATGTGCCCCCCCGTAGGAAAGCGCGAGCTCCGCGACTATGGCGAGATAGTCGCCGAGCTCACGCCTCCTGTGAGGGAACACCGTGCATACCACGTCAGTGAAGCGGGAAAATGCCATTGTGAATTCTGGGAAGGACAGAGTGCGGGAGTGACTATGGGATGCGTTCTTGAAAGTAAACGAAAAGTCGCCGTAAGCAATCTGCCGATCTGCTGACGGGGGTGAAAGTGGTGATAGAAGTTGAAATAAATCTATGTCCGCACCTGCCAAAATCTGCGTCCTGATGCTTGTGGAGACGGGGGGTGGTTCCAAGACCGGGGCGTTGCATGGCACCGGCATGGATGTTGCTGTAGCCAGAGAGAAACTTGGGCGTGCCTGTGGTAGAGAGAGGAGGGAGGGAATAGCAGCCAATGGAGCGTCTAACGGAGGCAGTCTCACGTTAGCAGCGGCATCCATGGCAGGGGCCTGAGGGAAGTAGGACGGGCCGTACCCTTGGGTGAGGGGAGGAAAACCTAAAACCTGGGCCCGGGACGCTAACGGAGGCAGCCTCGCATTAGGTGTTAACTGCGGAGCCGCTGGCCAGGAGCTTGGAGTGATGTGGGGGGAGATAGATTGGATAGATGACGTGGTTGCCAATGGTGAACCGGCCGAGTTTGATTATGTGCTCCGGCTTCTCCCGAACTTTGTTAATAAAACATCATTTCTCTAAACACAAGACTTTCTCCAAAATATTTACATGCGCTATTTACTGTAAATCCACTAATTCCAGCATGTCATACACAGCATTGTATCTTTCTGCACCCAGGGAATCTGTTTTTCTATCACATTGTGTTAAAATAGTATTCTTCTGGGAAAAGATTTCGCTGAATCATTCTCCATTTTTCAAGAAATAAAAAGAAAGGACATTTGGAGAAAGGACAGAGTTTGGAAGTCACACTATTGTATTCAGACAGACAGACAGACAGACAGACAGACAGACAGATAGATAGACAGATAGATAGAAGAGGGTGAGAGGTGTTGTCCATGATGGTCTATTCTTGTTTCAGCAACCACCTCCAGCGGAACCAGATCCTATCCAATGACAGACCTTGCCTTCTTGATGAGTTTGTTCAGTCTGTTGACATCACCCACTTTCACACCAGTGCCCCAGCACACCACAGCATAAAAGAGGAAACTGGCTGACTGGTAGAACATGTTGAGCATTTTATTACACACATCGAAGGACTCTAGTCTCCGCAAAAAGTAGAGTCAACTTGGGCCCTTTTTGTAAATTGCCTCCATGTTTTTTGACCAGTTGAGTTCATTGTCAATGTGGAGCCATGCACAGGTATTTGTAAGAGTTCACATTGCAATCAGTTATACAGACAGGAACGGGTTGTGTTGATTTCCTCCTGAAGTCAATTACCATTTCCTGTATTTTTGATACATTTAGTTGCTGTAAGTGGTTAGCTTCACACCACTCCACAAAGCTGTTGATGATCAGTGCCCTGTATTCCATCTCCCGATAGCTATAAATCATCATTTCAAAGAATACAGGTAGCTCCATTACCCATATGTTTATTAGATATGTCCATAGCCAACACTTACTCAATTTGCCAACCTTTATGTATTTACCCTTCAACATCTTGGTTGAATGCTTTTTCTCCTTCAACACTGTACTAATGCACACTGGCCATCTGTCCAAGGTCAATGTTCAGTGGGTCACATTTCTCCTGATTGAAGCACAATGCCTTGGCACTTTGGCTTTGCGCTGGTGCAGTGAGGCTGTCCGGTGACCTGGAAAGTGTCAAAGAGTTCTTATCTGGAAGTGCCAGATTGTATACAACTTAAAGACCAATTTTCAGCCAAGGCTGGATAATAAAGTACAAACTAAAACTAATTTTGACCAGCAGTTTGAGAAGAAAAGATGCAGTATTCTTTGAAAGTGTGATTTATGCTCATTTTCATAATTAAATCTAGTTTGTTCAGCGATGGAAGTTTACACTAGTTATATTTAACGTTTGAGAGAACTTCTTCCTTACACGGAAACGAAAGGAAACACTTTTTTCAAAACTGATTTGTTTAAGCATCCATGTGTAAAAAGAGATGTTTTCTATTCATTGTCATGCATGAAAGCCTGGGACTATAATAAAAATATGTTTCACTGCACTTTGAACAATGGTTAACGCAATCATTTTGACCTTGTGTTCACCTTTAAATCTGTTGTGTTTGGTCATTAGACTGAACTTAGTGTGACCCACAACAATCTATGACAGCTTAAACTGCATAATGTTTCAGAACTAAATAATGAAAAAATAATAATATTTGAAATAATGATATTTAACCAATAAACAGTTTCAATGGCAACAACATAAACAAATGTTATGTGGCCCAACTTAACTTCCGGTAGACATCCGCAAAAATTATACCGACAAAAAATATCAACAATAATTGTTGAATAATGTAAATTTAATTTAATACAATTAATAAAACATTCATATAAATTATATTAATATAAGATAAGGCTTCTGCGTTCAATGAAACCGTCTATACTACTTATTAATATTAATAGTATTTCTTTTTAAGGCTCTCTGATACATTGCATTTCAAAATCTTAAGTAGGAACCAACTCTGTCTTGTCCTGATATGACAGGACGAGTTCGAGGATTGGTGAGGGGAGGCGTAAGATGGCCGCCGCAGGGTTCGTCTGCCATCTTGCTGATGTCACTGCATTTGCTGGGGGTCCAGTACGAGACAGAGGGTCAGCGGAATGACGCGGTCTCAGTTTACTAGACTGCTGTGGGCCCAGAAGGACAGGGGATGCGAAGCGGGATGTGGTCGAATTTCCCATGTCCCCCCCCCCTTAGTGAATAACCTCTTGTAATCGCAACACCAAAGATGAGGCAACAACTCAAGATGTGCTAGTGCTCATGGGAAGCAATGTCATAGACCCAGCACCTCTTCATCTGTGTTTTAAAACACAATGTTATAGTCCATAGTTTATATAACGTCTATTTAGACGCTAGTCTTTATTTTATATATGCACAATTTAGAATCTTTTAGACTGTAAATCGTATTATATTGTATTGTCATTGTGTTGAATGTCTGTACTAGAAGCTTCCAACACCAAAGAAAATTCCTTGTGTGTGCAAGCACACTTGGCAATAAAGCTCTTCTGATTCTGATTCTGATTCTGATTCTATTTATATCATTAAAAATCGGATTACAGCTATCTCAGGCCTGCTGGTTATAGCATAGTTTTAGCAATGATTCTGTCCTGATCTGCCCTGCAGATCTAATGTTGTGACAGCTTTGTTGACTTATGGTCAACTTACTGTATGTTTAACTGAGGGAAATAAAACAATACAGTATTTGAATTGCATGTACAATAGCCATTGCATTCGAAAGGTTTCTCGAAAGGTGCTGAAGAGTTTCTCAAGGCAACCACACATAAGCAAAATATTTGCAATTAAACAAAAATCCATATAAATATTTCCAAAATAGCATCTTCTGGAGCTAAAAATGTTGACATTTTTTTGCTGAATATGTCTCATCTGCACTCTAAAACGAAACAAGGGCAAACACAAAACCCAAACAAGGGCAAACACAAAACCCAAACAAAACAGCATAAACTCAATTTACAAGAGCTACCCCTCTGTCTTGACCCTTCAGCCTTGAGGGCCCTACGGCCTGTTCAGTGACCTGCTATATGTGATATTGTTGTCTTACAATGGATCTCACTGGAGGAGTCTTCATGAGGAGCATCTCCTGTTACAAAACGCATCTACTGTGCTCTACTACACTGTGGAGCTTTCCCACAGTACTGAACCATAGATGAACTTGGGAAAATAAACGCAGTAGGGTAAGAGAATACCAAGCCCACGCCTTCCAAAAAAACATACGGTCCTGTCATATTACTATTCAGTTCACACCATCTGCAACCAAGTCATGCATAACAAATGTAAATGTAATACTTTTATCCTTGCTGAAAAGTAACAGTGCATATTCTAATGGTTTTCATTATACAAATACCCATATGAACCACTTACAAATTAACCATTAAATCCAGTACAAAATTCCTTTAGGCTGTGTAGTGTGTTAGTGGGATTTAATGAATCATTAAATTAGTTTTCATTAAAATCAATAGAATTCCAATTATAACCATTAAATCCATTAGAATTTCTCAGTTGCTCTCTATTGGTTTTATTTTTAAATTCATTTTCTTTTCTATATAAAAATGGCAGAGATAGATTAAACACATGCTGACATTTTGTGACTTAATGTCGATACAGGGAGCTTTTCTCACAAACCGTTAAAACATTACACAGTTGATGAGAAATCTTTTAACAACTAAACAAGACGCACAAATTAATGAAAAAGCAAGCGTTTAGGTAAAATACAAAAATATCAAAACACAAGTCAAACATTTTAGTTTAGGTCAAAGATAACTGCTGCAGGTAATTTACTCTCAAACGGTTTTAGCGGTCAATAGAAACGCTTTATACGCGCGCCCTCTGCTGGTAAATACAAGGCATTGCAGACACACGCTCTTTCGTTACAACTGCGTAAAAGTGTTTCCGGGTCAAATCTGATTTCCTTCTATCCACATGTTATTCACGTGTTTACATCTACATCTTCTCGGAGCATTATATTAGCAACACTAGCTTATGAATGCATATTATTTCATAAGGTTGTAGTAAAAACAGTCTTCCGATATGTCGTCAGGTGAAGACGAATCTTCAAGAAGTAAGTGTTAAAATAGATTATACTGTTTACTGTGTTAACCTACCAAAAAATGTCAAATGAGTGATATGTAACTAACTTTATTTTCTCAGATGTTAAATATCAATACCCGGCGGATTTCGTGCCCTTTTCGTATGATCTCTCAACAAGTGTATTATCGGATGAACACAAGGAGTTATGGCTCATCAAAGCTCCAGCTCGTTTTGATCCAAAATGGTAAATATTCATTTTAAAGCCTCTGAATACATTCGCTTTGGATATGTCTGAAGTGAATGTACTTTTTTTCTAAGTATGCTTTGCTCTGAAATATATCGTTTAGAGTGGATTAAATCATCTGCAAATGCATTAATATCAAAGTATTATTAAACATTTTGTTTAGTTGTCAATTTATCAACTGTTTCCTATAGTAAACAAATTGTTCATTTTTAACGGTTTAAATCTATTTTCCAAGTGGTAATATTTGTCTAATGGAAATATGCCAGAGTTATCCCTACAAATTGTGAAATTACTTATAAAAAAAGAATTACAAATAATTACAAAGTTGTCATAGGTGGGCAAAGTCGAGAAAATGAATGTCTGTACATTGCAACTGTTTGTAATAAAGCAGAAAAGAGTGTTTTTATATTTGATTGATCATTGTTCCTTGTCCTCCGCAGCTTTGCAAACCTCAAAGTTCCTTTATCAGGCTTTGAAATGGTCCGATCAAGTGGTACAATGCCTCAGGCGTACAGTGTTCTAAACAGCAGGACAGCACCCTCAGACCTTCATTTGCTCATTGCCGACAGGGGAAACCAGACCACTTCCCTCTCTGCTTCTGGTTTCTCTGGTGTCCTCAATATCTCCGAGAGTTATGTAAACTGCAGCGAGAACCAGGGCCCGCTTGCCATCCCAGCAGCTCCAGCTCCATGCATCCCACCCGGCCTCAAGCAACGCTTCCAGCCTTTCGGTAGTTCTGTTGCAGCTCACGTTGATAAGCAAGTCGCTGTGGTTTCTTCCACATCACCCGAAAGAACCACACTGGATCCTGATGTTAGTAGGGAACGAAGGAAAAAGAAGAAAAAGAAAGACAAGCGGAACGAGGTAGAAGCTAATCAGCAAGATTATATCAAGCAAGAACAGATGCAAACCGAGTCTCATCAGATAGAATTGCCTGGTGTTTCTTTAGAGGAAGTGCCAACTGAGGAAAGGAGGAAAAAGAAAAAGATAAAGAGAGAGAGAAAAAGTAGTGAAGAGACAGTTGATTCTAGTTTCACCTTCAAAACTGAACCACTGGATCCTTCTTATCCTGACATTGACACTCCTGTGAAAAAGAAAAAGAAGAAATCTCGAAATGAGTAGACTTCAACTTGTTTTATGAAATATACCATCATTTTCACATAGGCTTGTAACATTTAGCTGTCAAATGGAAACAGTATTCAAAGATTATGTACAACACTGTATAGTAACCCAGAAATGTTGATTTTTAAAGAATCCGTTACTTCAAATCACATTTTTGGTTGTCTTTTTTTCTGCACTGCCATATGATGATAAGTGTGCTGAGAATGGAATTGTAATGCAGGCATTAAATACTGCAGTTCTGCAGTGTTTGATGTTCACAGATAGGTGGCGATATATCTCCCCGGCCAGTGATGGTCTGCCTCTTGTTCTGCACTGGGGTATGGTCATGTTTTCTAATGAGCACCCAGCACGTCTGTCGCCTGCAAATTCGGTTTCTCAGACCCTCCCACTGCGTACATGCAGGTAACATTGAGCATCACAGAGTCCAATGGGATCAGATGTGGATTTTTACATAAGCTGCATATCACTCCTAGATTTGACCTTAATGTGTTTTATCTGCTCTCGCTGATTCTCTTAATAAGAAAAAAGCTCATATGGAGTTGTGAGTAATTATTCTTAATAACCAAAAACTGATCAAACCCACGCAGCTGTACGCATACCTGATGGTAATGCAACAGTGTTGTATGTGTATAAAAAAACTTTTCCTAAGCATTACTTAACCCATCAACCAGCCTCTCCACTCCATGACTGCATCTGTGGATGTGCATCGTTCTAACAACACCCACACTTAGCATCTTTTGCCATTTAATTTCTGTTTGAGTCATAGAAACTCGAGTGATTTGCCACCACCTGGGATTTTATCACAGAGGCGGGGACTGTAATCAAACCAGTGAGACGAAGACTCATACAACCTGTTTGCCTTGTATTTATTTTTCCATCCAAACCAATCAATAATGCTATCATGGTATGCCATAGGCGCTACGCGATGCCTAAACAGTGTTGGGTGTCTGGTGAGGCGGATAAATAATTGAATTCAGTCTGAAGTTTGCAAGCAACGTGCCCAGACTGCAAAGTAGCCATAGGCCCTATGCGCCCTAAACTGATGCAAACGATAAGGTTTGGAGGGGGAGTAATGAATTTTTTTGAGCCAATCTCGATTGCGCCCACCCTCCCCCTTTCACTGCAGCAATACTTGCCTTTCCCCACCGTGGTGATCTCACTCACTCATTCGTTCCTCTTCAGCGTGCTCCTTGCGGCCTGCAGTATTCGGGGAGTTACCATGGCAACGCAGATTTACCAAGGACTTCGGAGCTGCGTGCCGTTTAGAATGGGGTACGGCACAAGTCGATAGGTTCTATCCTTGCCTCAATGAGACACAAAGAGCGAGCTTTAGACACATAACCTTGTCTGTCTTTCATTCTTGTGAAATTATAATGGGCGATAATATTTTGAAAGATTGAAATTTCTGGTGCTTGTTGGGATGAATTGCTGCACCAGAAAGCTTATTGCATACTAAGCAGTTGGCATATCACACATAAAAATGTCTTCCACAATATGACATATGCCTATAATCATTTAGGAAAACTGGATGGCATTGACTTAAGCCGCTCGTCCATTTTCATTTCAGCAATAAGGATTATTTCTTTAATTTGATTTATTTGATATCAGCTCTGTGAGGATGGATGAGTTGACTCCTGCATCGCATAAAATAATAATTCTGATCCTACTGTTGCTATGCGCACACAAATCAAGTCAGACATACGTTATAAAAGCAGCAGGTCTTTCAGCTGGTTTCCATGACAACCGCAATGCCATGTTTCACCCTCATTGTTACGCACCTCTACGAATGTGATTGTGTTATGAGAATTCCCATGGGTGAGGTCTTCCTGTTACTGGCCAAAAACTGTACTTGTGGTTGTCTTAAATATGATTGTGCATATTTTAAAGAAGACTAGAACAAAATAATAATAATAATTAAATAAATAAACAGACCTTCAAAACGACTTTTGGCTGAGATTAAATAAACGAGTGGAGGCTGGCCAAACTCAACAGATGCCAGTGCTTGGTGTGCCCTATAAAAAATAGATTTAAACAACTTGCGCATAATTTGTTTTGTATGTTGATCTCAACATTATATATTAATAATATGTCATATATTCTACATATGTTTCCAATTTGCAATCTCTAGCTAGGAATAACTAGCAAATGGTTTTGTAAGTAGAAACTCCTTATTTGAACAATTGCACTTTGGCTTTGTTGTAAGTAAGATGTTCTCCATTATTATTTATAGTTTCTCACCATATCTGTTAAAAATATGCAGTCCTTTTTCTATGCCCCCTGAATTCTGTCAACTGTTTTGTTTGGGACCAGGGTTCATGATGACAGAGTTAGACTGCATGAACCATTAGGGCAGGCCGACACTATCTGTGCCAGGCATGCTGGGCTTCCATCTGTCCAAGGGTCACTTACGCAGTGCCAAACGCATATTTCCCTCGGTGCAAAACTGACATATTCTTCATTTCTCCCTCTCTTTTATAACTTGTGGAGATAAAAGAGGGAGTGCAGATGGAAAGTGGGTCACTGGAGCTTTTTATAACCTCATGGAATTGTTGTTGGATTTAACCTTCAGGTGTTATACTGTTGATATAAATGTGGAAAAAAAGGGGTGGAAGATTGGTGGTAAAGTAGGCTAATTGGAGTCTTTGATTTAGAAGAAATTGGATAAGGGTTTCCCTCTATCTGTAGTGACTTATTGCTGATCTTTGGTTATGTACAGTAGCCTATAGTACTTGAATGTGCATACAAAAGATTCGCGATTTTGTGCTTTGACCCTTGGCACCATGAACAAAATGCAGACGATGCCACCTGCAAAGGAAAGTCAATTCAGATGGAGAGGGTTAGTACATTTCAATGGAAAGTTGAAGACAAACATTTCTCGTTTTTCTTTTCTTTAATAAGCTGCATTGGTGGATTATGTATAAGACAAACATATGTAGTAACAAAATTCAGTCAGTTTGATTTAATGTGAGAGGCCTTAGGTTACAACATGTGATATTTAGGCACTAAAATCCATTAAAGCCAAACTCTACAGAACACCATTCAAGGTTGCACAAAAGTAGGCTAGCGAAATCCCTCTTTTAACTTACCATAAAACTTTCCTTATGGTCCTTCAGATGGCTGAGATGAGTTGCTTGCAAAGGTCAAAATATGTGTATTTCTTCCCCATGTGACTGAGTAAAAGAGATAAATGGCTTCCTTTGGCATTTGTCCTGTCCTCCGTGTGTGTCACTTTGACAGCTTAACGTCTTTCGAAGAGCATTTCACCTGAGATGCTTTCACAAAAGCTTTCATAAAATCTTGGTTGCAGCTTGCATTCCTCGTTACTCATCCATCGCATCCATAACAAACGCATGTAAAAATAAAGTATAAGTACAACCCGGCAAAAATGTTTTCATTTTTCACTGCACAACGTTGTTTTTTGTTTGCGATAAGGTAAAGTCACTGTACAACATTTTGTAAACAATGAAAATACAAATATAATGTTCATTTATCTGGTTTTTCAAAAGCGTAGCGATGAATTTCATTTCAAAAACCTTACTTTAAAAATAAAAACTGACTTTAAAATATGCACAGCAACGGTGCAATTAGATTTACCACAGCTGCCCCTCATTTTACTTAGGTAAATTGTAATTAGTTATAATTTGACTTCTTTTTAATGGAAAGCACTTTGTTAATAAGTGCATGAGACATAAATGTCTTGCTAGCGCAAAAGCTGTTAAACTGACTGGAGCGGCGGGAAGAGAGTCTGACAGGAGGCCAGCTTTTCTGAGGTGTGACACTTTTACAAAATGATAAATTATATCAGCAACTTATAGAAGGCTATGGAAAAATACTAAATACGAGCAATTACGTAATAACCATATGTTTAGGTTGAGGAAGATTTAAAAAAGAACAGAGAGCAGTTATTATTACAGTTCTTCAGACAAGTGAAAAGAGCCTTACTCACGCCCTATGTTGCTTGTTGCAGTGGCGCCGCCATTTTAGGAGGATCGTACTCCACTGATATTATTGTTTTGATATGTACCGTTTCTTCTTTTGTTTGATGGAGAAATCAAAAGTGAAAGAACCAGGGGCTTTTCCTGAACAACTCTACATAATGCTATTGCAGTTTTTTAACACAGCAAGACCGACCTACCATAGGTATATTTCCTAATCAAACAAGAAAAACAAAACACTGCATTAAACGCACTAGCAGCGATCCTCCCAAGATGGCGCAACATTCAACACGGCGTGACGTAGCTTCAAATTCTCTATATGTTCAAAGATTATTTTAAAGGTATGTAGATTAGGTGTTAATAAGCGTAATACTTACGTTTAGTAAGCTTTTAGCGCTTTGATGTTTCTTGGCTAAACCGCAATCCTATTAACCAGAGAATTGAGTGTCCGCAATGAGAGTTTATCATTAAAGCACATAGGCTTTTGTGCTCCATTAGCAAAGGTCGACCAGTTTCTATGGTGATTAAAAAAATATTGCTATATTTGTTGTTCGGTAGGCTCTATTCTCATATACTTATTTGGTTTAATTTTAAGTGTTTAAAATTGTTTTGGCTTAGTTTTTGCAGCTGATGTGCAAATCACATCCTTAAATATTTTTTATTGCAAAGAAACAAATGAAAAAAAATCTTTTTGTAGTGCCACAGAATGTTTGGCATAAGCAGTCTATAGAGCTTGTTAATCGACGTCACACCGCGTTGAATGTTGAGCCATCTTGGGAGGATGGCTGCTAGTGTGTTCAATGCAGTGTTTAGTTTTTCTTGTTTGATTAGGAAATATAACTGTGGTAGGTGTTATAAACTGCAATAGCATTACGCAGAGTCGTTCAGGAAAAGCCCCTGGTCCTTTCACTTTTGATTTCTCTATATATCAAACAAAACAAGTAACGGTACATATCAAAACAATTATAGCAGCGGAGTATGAGCCTCCCAAGATGGCGGCGCCACTGCAACATGCAACATAGGGCGTGACGTCAGCTTCACATTTTCTATAGGGCTTACCTAAAGTTCTCTTTGCATAAGATGGATTTGAATATCATAATAAAACTGTTAAAATGTTAAGATTAAAAAAAGGCAGTAAGATAATGCCATTAAGTTGTATTATCTCAGACATTCTTATTTGTCATTGACCCATTTCCTTGTGTATTTGAATGTACAATTTTCTGTCTAGCTATTCATGTAAATCTTTTACCTCAAAGACCATCCTCCACACTACATTTTTTTTTTGGTATATGGAGTGTCTCACACTGTCAGCCTACACAGAAAGTCTAGGGAAATTTATACAAGAAGTAACTTTCTGTTTTATCTTGTGTCTTGGGAGCATATGTTGTCATAATTGTGCTCTAGTCATATCTGTGGCAACCAATGACCCAATTAGGCACCCTCAGTAGAATACATCAGTAGTGTGAAGTTTCAGCTATGCATGCAGACTCTGACTTATTTTTGAGGCATTTATATTGCTCATTAGCCTAGCAGCGTTCAACAACACCAACGTGCATCACATATGAAAGACCTTTCAACTAGATTTCCAAAGCTAAATGCAGATTGAAGCAAGAATTGTTGGCTTTATCCGGAATCCTGACTGGAGATAATTAAAAACACAGACAATAGAAAGACAGGGAAAGCATGACCTATATGCCGTTTGTATTTGTAAGCTTACTCCTGTTTGTCAGTGTAGTAAAAATAGCTTCTTCTCAAGAATGGGTTAGGCCTTACAAATATACTGTAAAAAGATATTTATTAAAGCATATGCTCATGAACAAAAAGAAAAAAAACAACAACTGCAGAAATGCAGAACATATCATATGTACCATAAAATTGATAAAAACATATCACTGTACACGCTACAGTGCTTTAAAATCACAGCTTTGCATTGCAACTTTCTTAATTTATCTTTCTTTGTCTTATGTACATATACTCATAAAACACTTATGTTAAAAGTTATTTTTATAATATGTATGAACTCTAGGATAATTTTTCAGCTTCGTTTGTTAGAAATATTACAACAGCAAGAAAAAAACATACAAAATTATTACAATTATTTTCAGTGTTTCTGTAGTGACCGATGCAACCAGAGATTTAATAGAATAAATTGGAGATTTAATAGAATTTAACTGACTGGATATTTATAATCTAGCCATTCCCACCTAAGAAAGTTTAACACACTAAAGAGAGTGCATTTAGTAATTTTAACGGTCAATATTATCTTCTTGGAAGCATATTTTTTCACAGTAGATTTAGACAGCATTATCTTGGTACAGCATATTACAGTCTGCTTGTAAAATTGCACTTACAGTTGAGCAGAAATAAATCAAATAACTGAAAAAATATACTTTTAAAATACACTTTAGAGGGGTTCAGCTTTATCCATTATTTTTATGAATTTATGAATTGTCAGAATACAGTGGACACATTGTAACGCTGCAAATTCAAATAAATATATCAAAGCTGTAAAAAGATAGCTTATAAAGTTTTAAACATTATTGCTGATTAAAGGCCATATTCTCAAAGACCACCATTAGTTTATTACTAACTGATTTGGTTTGGTCTTAAAACAGTTTTTAAGGTCAAATTTCTACAATGACTAGCAATAGACATAGAAGTATATTTAAGTATAAAATAAGTATAAAATAATATTTAAAACTTGTGGGGCAAACAAGGACAAAGTATTTTGTCTGCTTTAAGGATCAGATTGCTGACTTTTGTTTTATTCTCTTCCGGTGGACCAGATTCTACCTCGCTTTGATGTGACAGCTACTTTCTGTATCAGCACAACCCTTCATGTAGCTGAGAGATGCACTGGCTTTAAATCGATTAAACTGCGTCACACTGAGTGATTTTCTATTCTAGCAATTTTTAAGGAGTCAGCCCAAGAATATGTACAGATTTCATGCTGAATTCATGCTGTTCACTTTAGCAACGTTGCACATTTGTGAAACAAGGAAAACAAGAGGGAGCCAGTGATACAGACTGAAAGCTGTTTTGCAAACTGCAAATCAAAATGATTTGCTCTTGCAAATTTGTAGTGACAAGTGTCTGTTTTGTTCTTTTTAATCTTTCATTTTCCCAGCACTTAGTTTTATTTTACAGTAGCTTATTCTTCTGTAGAATAGTTATAAATCCAAAAAGTATTTGGGCACCTAAATAACACCTAAAATGTACAAAAATTGCTGCAATAAATATGAAAATATCTTATTGTCGGGAACGATTTTCAAGCATTTTAAAAACATTCGTAAATTTTTAGTAGGATATATACTGTATAAGGTTGTCTGGTTTTCAGATGTTAGTAGAACATGTTCATGTGGTAGTCACTGTGCTAGGACACATGTTTGGTCTGAAGAGGAACTTGCATCAATAGATTTAGATTTTTTTAGATTTAGATTCAATTTATTGTCATTGCACATGTACAAGGCAACGAAATGTGACCTCTGCATTTAACCCATCCAGAGAGTAGTGAACACACGTACCCCCGGAGCAGTGGGCAGCTATCACTACAGCGCCCGGGGAAAATTAGGCTATTAAATAAACAAATTTCAAAGAAAAGTTTTATCTAATGCAATGCCTTTCCAGTGACTTAAGTGTCCAAATACTTCTGGGGATAATACAGCTAATAAGTCCTAACTTGTAGCCCAAGCTGATTCAGAGCAGAGTACTGTGTGTTCTCCCTAAATAAGTGTTGGCCTAAGGACTGGAGATCTTTGCACATGTTCCATAGGTCTGCTTTCCAACTCTAGGGATTTATGAGGGCTGAGAGCATATTCTTGTCTGCTTCTTGCACACTCTCGCTCCTTTTACACCCCCTCTGAGGAGAGGAGGGCCGAAACAGTTAGGCTTGCTTTCTGGAACAGCTGGGCTGAAAGGAGGGAAAGTCTGTTGGGTCTTGGATGAGAACTGATGCGAGGGGTAGGAGCTGTGCAGGGGAGGGAAAAATCAATTGTGGCCCGAGGCTTATAAAGGTGCACAATTAGCGAGATTGGATACATTTGAAATGATAGAGCTCCAACTTTCCCCAGTTGCACAAGCTCACCAATCCCAGTGGAGATAGATAGAGATGATTCTAGTCAAGAGGTCTAATTATTCATGTCTTAAAGGAAGCGTTGGGCCTGATAAAGATATCACAGAATTGCAGCTACATTGTGAAATCCTCACTGTCGGGTGGTGTTGATTTTAGCCGGAACGACTTGATTTATTTGTTTAAGATGTCTAAATTCTCAAAACCAAAGTTTTGCAATGTAACTTATCAGAATTGCACGCTAGTTCAGTGAGTCTACCTTTTAAAATGCAATCATTAAAAGACCATTAAATAGATGATTTTCTGAACACTGGAGATACTTCTTTATGGTGGGTTTGGTGAGGCAGGTTTAAAATCATGTGAATGTTAATTTCCCTGGAGATTTCTTCATAGATCAATGTGCTGGAAGCCAGCGTTATACGGGTCCAGCCCATTGACCAATGGCTGTTATGGTATTCTTCAGTGCTTTTAGCTGATGTTGTGAATGTGAAGGTGGTTTTTGCAGGTTGGATGAATTAGTGCACAGAGAAAGTGGGTGGATGACAATGACCAAGAGAAAGACTTCTTGATGTTACCGAAATCATTTTGAGTCATCCAAACTGGTGTAAAACGACTGGTTGCCATGCTCTATTCTAGACCAAGCATGTAATGGCATATTACATTTAGGTACATCACACACACTTCATTTTCATATCAGTCACACGCAAGACACCGGTACAAATATTCTCTGCAGTCTTTCATCTTTTTGTCATTGATCCACTGTTAAAAATGTGAAATCATGTTTCTTGCTGCCATTTTTCTGTATGTTAGGAAGACATGTCGATTCGTAAATCGCCATTGGATTGTCTTATTTCTGCCTATGGAATAGAATTTCATCAGTTTCTTAAACCATAATCATATTTATATAAGTTAATGAATGATGTCATTAAAAATCCCAAATTCATGGTAATTTAACATGGCACATATTAAAAATACTTTTTTTCTTCCATGTAACTTACCTCATGTGCTGTTAAAGTCACAGGCTGAGCTCTGTCTGTGTTGTGTTTGACTGACTGGCCCTTGTGAATTCTTGTCAGCTTTTAAAGTCGGTGTTGTGGGTGGGGGTCACCCACAACTGGCCCTTCAAACTCTACCAATGTCTCCCTGATTCCTCCAGTACATCCTTTATTTTCACTGTCACCATGTACAAATATGAACAAACTCTATACAGTAATTCAATCACATTTTTTTGCGGACTGAAGTCCGGTACCTTTAGATACGCGAGATGAACAGTGACATCAATGTGTTTTATTATTAGCAACTAAATGTAGCTTTAGTTTTACACGGTACCAGCCATTCTGACATTTAAAAAATGTAAGTCATTGCAAAAAATAGTAACATGCAATGTTTCAAAAATGCCTCATTAACACATAACTTCATGTCACATAGAAATTATCATTAAAAATGAACTCTGTTTTAAATAACGTATTATTAAAGAATTGTCTTTAAACTCCTACACATTCCTTCAACAGCGTTGGTCTCGTTAAGGTTGTAAACATTACAGCATTTTGCTTCTTTAATTGGGTGCATATCATTCTTTTTTTTTCTCGAAGACTTGATAAGCAATACATGGTAAATTGTCTTTGGGCTTTTCAAATAGCTTGAGGGACAGCTGGATCACAGCTCTGTGAAATCACAGAATAAGGTAGATTACGTAAACACCCTGAGAGTCACTTGAATGTTTTTTACTCTTTTTACAGTTTAAAAAAAATGAATATTTTGAGTTGGGTGTGGCCCCTGCAGCCGGTAAGGGATGGTGGCGAATCATGAGCGAAGGGTGAGATGACTGGCAACCGCCTCCTCTGCAGGCATGAGGACAGAGTTAATGTGGGTCTGGTCGAGTAGTATGTTATCATGAAGAACATCACATGGTGTGGGGGTGCGTGGCGAGGGAATGGCTCGTAAGGGGAGGGGAGGTAGTAGTGAAAGTGGTTGGGAAACAGGGGGGTAGTTATGGACGATCAAAATCAACTAGGCTTACATGATGGGATTGAGCTATAACATCAGCAGGTTCCATTGGTAAATGGAAACCCAACAGGTTTTAGCTTTGGTGGACAGAAGACGTAACACCCACCCACCCAAGCTTCTCACAGCAGTCGCATTCGTTCGCATCACACGCATCACTCACGCAGCATGGCCCCTCCCCACGACCGAGCACATGATTTCAGGCACGAACTTGCAATGTGTTATTTGATGAAACTGAGTGTAGTGGGAGGTGAAGAATAAGACAACAGAAGACAGGTGATGGTAAAATGAACATTTATAATGACTGCTGTTGCCGTCGGAAAATAATAACCCTTAAATAAAAAAAAAAAAACGACTTAATAGATATTAGCACTAAAATGCTGACTTCACTGGTAATCCACAAGTCAAGAAACACAACTCACTATTTTTTACAAACACAATGCTACAGTTACATTAAATATTTAATACTTTTTAAGTCAGTTAATGGATGATGTTAAAAGAAACCACTAAAATACTAAAAACAAAACAGTAATTCATCTTTCCAGTCATTCCCTTTTTCTAGTTCTTGATGCCATTTATTAATAGTGTATAGTAGTTTTAAAATAAATAAGCTCATGAAGGGTTATCAGAAAATAAAGCTGGCAGCATAGAAACATTAGATGTGGAGCTCAAAGCATGGTTGAGACGTATGAGAATGATCGAGCTTTCTTAATCAAAAGAAACATTTTCATCTATGATCTCATGAACAGATGCAATGATCAAGACATCTAATCAACACTTATCACAATTTACACTCGACATATCTGATATGTACAATGAGATTAGCAACTACCATCAGTTCAAGTATGAAAACTATTCTACTTGACTACCTTAATGGTTAGTAGTGATTATGCGTTTTGAGGGGCATAAATGGTTGGATGTGAACGAACTAGTGTTAAAGAACATTCCTCCTGGCAGCTTAGCACTTTGATCACCTGACAATCGCAGAATTGTGTTTGTGGCTCAGTGATGGATCTTTACCCAATATTCAATAATCAAGCATACGTTACATGGACAGGAGCACAGTACTTGTTTCCGGTTATTTCTTTTTTCTTTTTGCTTCCAAAAGGAGCTGCTTACGTTCGGCTAACCAAAATGAAACCATCTGTACTTTAGATTCTCTATCACTGGCTCCTGTGAGCACTCCACAAAACCGATTTTATGCTGCCAGCCCCTTTATGTTGAACACGTTTCTGGTTACAGTTCAACAAAATCTGACAAATATTTACAATGAGAAAAAATAATGAAATTGTGGAGAAACAGTTTGGATCTTATTTATATATTTTTGTTTGTTTGTTTGTTTTTATTGTTTGTATCTCTGAGAATCGTCCCCAATGATGTCTTAAAAAAGAAATAAATCCAATCATCTCAACTAGAATTGCACAGTCTCAAAAAGGTTTGGAGATGGAATGGAGATTTTAAGTCCAAACAGTTGATGAACATAGAAGGGTAGGAAGAAGGTCAATAAAGTTCATGAGGGGTGAGAAGTTCAAAGTTCAGAAGACAGAAGATGGCTGCACAGCTGACGTTTACACTCCTCAGCTTTTTTTTTTGAGCATGTTTATGTTAAAGAAAAAAACCTGCCATTAACATGGATTTTTCTTTGTTTGCATTTAATGATTTCCATCGAAAAATCTAATGGAGAGACTTGAGGGGTGAGGAGAGTGACAGCGCCCCCCCCCCAACATTATGGCACATAATCAGTGATGTCCTGGAGGTTGAAGAGATGACAGAGAATTAGGAAAAGCAGTTTATGAGAGGTAGCCAGCCTTTTTACGTGTTAATCCAGGTCTCGCTTTTACTGCTTGCTTTTTGGGTAATGTTGAGGCGTCATGACTGACATCATGTTATGGAGAAACATGCTGGCTTCATGGGTGCTTCCGATGGATGTCCAACATACAAGAGAACTCAAAAAGTTTGGAATGGTACTGTTTTTGTTTGGCACTCAGGAGAAAGTCTGGGAGGGTGTGAGGGGGGGGTCGGCAGAAGAGTGGGGAGTGGTTGGAAAAAAGGGGAGCAGTGAAAAGTGCAAAAGGGAGAAAAAGGGAGAGTAAACAGGATACATGTGAATGACATTTGTTATAACTTGGTCTAGGTTAGAGAGTGTCATACAAATAAAAACAGGAAAATAAAAAAGAGAGAACAAAACAAAAGTGATATGACAAATGTATTCTAACATTGCTGGTGCTTCAATGGGTACAAGCTCAAGAGTGACCCCGGGTTTTTATTTTCTGATGGTGGGGGACCCAAGGCGAGGTTGGGGTGGCGTTGGACTGGGGGCGTGTGGGGTTTTGGAAGAGCAACAAGCTCTAGCCATGTGCCCACATAAAAGCAATGACCTTCTCAACATCAGCAAAACCATAAGTTTGCATTTATCTTCACTCGACGGTATGTGACAAAGCTGAACCCAGCAACCTGGGAAAGAAAATATAAGCCCTGCTTGTGTGGGTACACTGACATGAGTTGCACAGCATGTCATACACACACAAAACTGCTCAATGCAAAACACAAAAACACAAATATCCCTTATTCCAACTGAGCAACAGAGCTCACTCATCCTCTGTATGCGCAAAATACGCCTGATTTAGCAACCATGAACTAAGCAAAGTCTCAGCATGGCCCTAAAAAAGTTATTTATGATATCAGACAGGCCTTTTTTGGCACCTTGTATTAAAAACAAAACATTATCAAAATAGCAACATTTCCAAATTTTGCAGTTCAAAAACTATTCTGCCATTTTGGTCAACTTCGATAATCTGCCATTTTATAGTTCTGCTGTTTCTTTATTGGTGGAGATACAGTATGAGGTAAAGGATTCAAGTGGTTAAGCAGTGCCACAGCATTGCTCTCATTTGGAAATAGGGCTGTTTTTACTGGGGTGGCATGAAATAAAAGAGAAGTATAAAGTGCATATTATCACAAGGATGAATCAAACTTCATGTACATTGATGGCCGAACAAGCTAAACAACAGAAATATAGCCTAATGATGTTAGTATACTGACACAAAATTTACAGCAAACACAAGCCCTAAAAATATGATCAACATAGTGATATGCAAACTTATGAATACATTCACAATCATGAACTGTTGTAATGTTCACAAGAATATAGATTAAATTAACCTTTCATTCCCAGCTTCCCTTGTTTTCCAAAATATCACAATATGCTGCTAACGTGTACAAAATGAGTGCTCTAAATATGACGCTGAATATGATAATGATTTTGAAAGATGTTGGTTGCTGTGGCCTATAGTTTTAATGGACAAAAAAATCTCCCAACTTGGTCTTAGCAAAACTTAAAAACGTGGAAAAGCTAATTTAATAGCTCTAACTGTTATTACCATGCAAAGATTTCTTAAAAATGAATGCACATTGCCTAATTGTTTTTTTTTTCCTTTTTGTATGATTTTTTGTGTGTGTGTGTGTGTCTTCGTTATTTAAATCCACGCTTCACTTGGTATCATGCAATATCAACGTGCAAAAAAGATAACATCTATCTTCACAAAATACATTTTCAGAACTATAAAAGGCTGACTTAAGAATGCTGATAACTTATAAAACTTTAACCATGCTAAGCTAACTCGGCAGTCTTCTAGCCCCAGGGATGTGTGTTAATGGCCACATGGCACCCTGCTTTTGTTTGGCCTAACTGATGAATCCCTCCCTATTTTTTTCACATATACACTAGTTATTAAGGGGGCAGAAAACTCTTATAGTCCTGATGTCTATTTTTTGCATTTGCTAGTCACTTTTATCCCCCGCTAGTTATATCGTAACTTGTTTGGCACTTTCACATTTTTTTTCATTACAAAAGTATGTCTGCTCTTAACTAATGGTGTTTAAATCACATTTAAATCTGTAAAGGTCTATTTTGGCACAGGTTTATTTAATCCAGTGATATAGCAATTTCATTATCAATGTAGCATTACACCTCATATAACTACCACATCCTGCTAAATGACTGACCAGATATGTTTTTCATCTTAAATTTTAGTACATCACTTATTCAATAGCAGCATCTTCACAACTTAAATTTTTTTTATATGCAAATCTACTCAACATCTATGTAAATCCAAAGCTCCTACACAGATAGAACAAAAGGACAAGACATGACGACATGCTACTACGTATATTGCTTTCATTACTCACATTTGATCTATTTTCCCAGTTACAAACAAATAAAAAAACAGACACCCCCCATATGTACTTTCAGTACTGAATACAAAACCCTCCAAAAATAAAAACAAAAAGCTGCTCCTTCACACTACGTTGGCACCTTTTTTTTAGTTTTCACATTGAATTGTCACAGTAATATCTTGCTTTTTGTGTTAATCAATTGAAATAGTAAAAAAAAACGTTGTCAGTGTTTGTTTGTGTGTGTCTATATGCGTATCTTGGGGATCTAATGAGACTGAAACCTAACT
Source organism: Triplophysa rosa (assembly GCF_024868665.1). Lineage (NCBI taxonomy): Eukaryota > Metazoa > Chordata > Actinopteri > Cypriniformes > Nemacheilidae > Triplophysa > Triplophysa rosa. The sequence continues at coordinate 16,069,069 of NC_079903.1, read as the reverse complement.
GCTTCCACATGCTCCGAAGTATCTGATAAAGTACTGCATCATGGGAAAAAAACAAATGCACAGATGCACTCTAAAATGCGGAGGCGCTCGATTGCCATCTTGATCTTTATAGCCCTCCCTTAAAAATACGGTTTCTAACTATGATGTGCCTTCATTTGGAAAACATTATCTCATAAATGGGCAACTAGCCTACTTAGTACCTGGAGTCATTGTTGTTTCACAACACAATCTTTTCTTTACTTCGCTTGTTAGACATCCCCACTTAGGGCACAACTGCTTATAGTTCCGCCTGGACACTTCATACACTTCTATCCGAACTCATGACTGCAAGCTTGCTGTACACACATACACACACTCACCATACAAACACATTGATGGCTTTGTGCAAATTTCCTTTTTAAAGAGCGGCCGAGATGTGACAAACTCAGGTGTGATGTGGTTGACTGTGACCTAGTGCAAGCCTCTTTTTTTCTACTCTATAGAAACAGCTTCCCTTTTGTATTGTCGTTGTTTCGTGAAAGGGCAAGCACACATGCACTGTTACACCAGACATCGGCACCCATGGAGAGATGTGAGAGAAAGGGTTCTCTGGGTTGATGTGTTTCAGAATGGGAGTGCGCGGAGGTAAAAAGGGGTTGAGAAGAGGTGAGGGGAGGTGATGGTTTTTGTTGATGAAAATAAAGAAGCCTCCTTACCAATTGGTTCAGATTTACTCTCCCTGGTACTCCAATAGCAAAAGGAGAGGAAAGAATCATAACTTTAGTCGGGGGAGAGAGAGCACAGCGCTGTCTAATTCTGTATGCCTGTACGCCATCCATTCTGTTTGGAAGTTCTCTCTGTTCTAATGTGTGCATTTAGAAAATTACAGAACACCCTTGATGTGTTAAAAAAAGACAGAGAAAAGAATAAATATATCTTTTTGTATTAGCCTTTTCGGAGGACACAAAATTAGAGAATATACCATCCTCTGCCCCTTTACAATATACAGCCGCAGCTTGGGGTTAGTAATTGGGATTTGATCGTAACTTTGTGCACATCTGGAAAATGAATAATTGGATACTGCAGATTGATGCCAAAAACTCTGACCTCAGCCTAACAAACCATTCAGTCCTGATTCTCTGATCCCTTCTACCCTACGATGAACAATGCATTGACTCCATGGACGTTGGTTTAAATAGCTCCACATGAGTACATTCCATCATTGTGATACATCAATGCAATAACAATACAGAACCCTGACTTTTCGGCCTACCGTCACGGCCTCCACACTTCACAGTGCATTAAGACAAAATTCAGTGTACTCAGATAAAAAAAAAAGAAAAAGGATCTTAGCAGCACATACATCGCACATGGGTAGTTCTAATCTGCACAGGAAGTTGTATACATGGGCAGCCCGTTCAGTTTGTAAGAAGGTATTGAAAGAGATCCTCCAATATGAAAATATATGGTAGACATAACACAGTCATTGATTCACTGGCAATTTATATTAGCCACAATAGAGCAGACAACCTGGTGCTGCAACAAAACTGAGGATTTCCAGGGCAGGCCATGTTACTAACTAGCCTGTGCTGATCAGAGCATGAATTTGTTCGTGGCTGTGGTTGTTCAGTAGTATGAGTTCATCAATTATTTGATGCCTATGCAAATTTTCTTTAACAGAAAATTCGTGCATTTGACTGCAGTGGCTCTAAGTGCACAATGGCTTTAGCACTGCAGATCTAAACAGGAAGGGGGAGTCTTTTTTGGGACGTTACATTTCTTTTTAATTAGATATTTCATTATTTTTATAATATTTTGATAACTCCCTTGGACTTGTGCAAAGACCTACATTCTCATTCACTAGATATGTAAATAAATTGTCTAGTCCCGTTGTGATTTCAAGTCTGCCATTTAGTTGCATTTTCAGCACTTTATGTGGCAATCGTCTGCTGAGTGTGTGTTTGGCCATGTGAGGTTTTTAAAACTGTATTGATATGACTGTACAGTACATCTGCCCCTTTTTCTCTCTACGGTGTGGTTATCACTGGACGTTAAATAAGACATATATTACAATGGACACACGAGTCAATCTACTTAAATAAAAAACTAAATCCAAAATATTGTCTTTACATTCATGTCAACCTGAATTCACAGATTAAGAAAAACAAAAAAGAAGATACCTCAGTTCTTATGGGTGAAATCATATTAATAAATAACGATGATGGTGATGATAATAATAGTAGTAGTTAGAATAATGATAATAGTATTTGTATAAACACCAGAATTCAGATCCCATAGAGACAATGCCTCAATCTCTGGTACTAATTCTGACCAAAGCAGATGCATTTTGCATCCTGGCCTATGTCCCGCAACGTGAACGACAAGCTTCCCATATGCTAACAACATCTGCAGTAGCATCGCGAGGCATGCACCTGGTCAAACTGGTACCCCAGGTCAATGTCTAGTGACGCTGAGAGACCCTGTAGCAGCCTCGCATCCCCTGCCCTATCCTGCCCCATCTTTCGAGGCAGGGTTGGGCTGGCTGAATTGGGGGGACTGGGGCGAGGGGGGCTAGGGGGGATATGGGGTGTCACAGAATTGGGGAGGGGTTGGGTGTTTTCAGTCCCAGACCCTCTTGAAAAGGGGGGCATGAGTGAAAGGGTTAGAGAATTAATCTAAGGGCTAAAAAGTAAAGAACAAAAATCTGTCAACTAGGAGGGGATGGGGGTGGGGAAAGGGCTGATTCCAGGGAGTTTGGACCTCCAATTGCTCCACCCCATTATCCCCCATCCTACCACCTTGCCCACCTGCTGGGAACTGCAGCGCGGCAGCATGCCAGGTTGAAATGCCATTCACTGCTGTCCAGAAAAATGCACAAAAATAAAACAAAACAAAACAAAACAAAACAAAAATCAACAAATAAAAATCCCAAAAGATCAAAACTTAAGAAATAACCCCATATTTACATTTTACACATTTTTTCTTGATTTTTCATCTTTTTTAATACTGAGATTTCCACACATCATGTGGTTGATTTTCTTCATTATACGTGCCCTCCATCTCTTCCTCTGTATCTTCCCCATCCCCCACTCTTTCTCTCCTTTTTCATACTCCCTGTTTTTAGCCCACCTTCTGCGGATTGGTGGCCCTCACACCCTGCTCGTACGTAATTCGCTGGCTGATGAGATATTGGGCTGCCTGTGTGGCGGCTGGCGATCCGGTAATGGTAACTTTACGGTTTCTGGTGCCGGGAACAAACTCTCCCTTTTTGGAGATCTGAATGCGGGCTCCTGTCAGTTCTTGGTACTCCACAAGCGTTTTGCCTCCCTTCCCCAAAATGGCACCCACCAAGTTCTCTGGCACGGCAATCTCCACCACATCTTTGGCCCCTTCGTTTAACTTCTCAGTGGCCAATAGAGAACTTGCTACCAGTGGGGAAGCAGCGCTCAGATAGCCGTTGGTGGCTCCAGCGGCTAGCGATCCTAACGTGAAGCCTCCCAAACTGGCCGCCGGGTGGCCGACGCTGGTGGACGCGTCGTTGGCGTAGGAGGCTAGCAGGTTGGCTGCTGCAGCTGCAGCGGGGTTAGCGCTAGCAGCCACAGCAGCGAGGACTCCTGAGGCGGCCGCAGGGTTGAGCCCCAGACCCAGGGAATTGGTATTGTATCCATAGCTGGCTAACGTGTTCAGTGCGGACGTGATAGTCAGGAGGTCGTTCCCTGAGAAGCTGGACATGGTGGTGGGGAAAGCGCCCACTCCTGCCAGACTCGCCTGACCCAGGAGACTGGAGGCTGTGGCTGCCGCCGCTGCGGCAGCGGCCGGCATCACCTCTGCCGAGTTGGCGTACGGTGAACCGGTGGGGTTGGAGTTGGCCACTGGGCCGGAGATGTTGGAGTAACTGATGTTGAGACAGCTGCTGCTCTGTGGGTCCTCCTGGATCTTCTGCACGATGATCTCCACGGCTTTCCGGTTCTGCTCAGGTTCCCCGCTGATGGTGACCACGCGCTCCTGCAGGTTGATGCCTTCTGGTTTCTGCGAGAGCTGCACCCAGGCACCAGACTGCTCCATGACAGCTTTCACCGTGGCCCCGCCTTTGCCGATGATCAGTCCTGCCGTGCTGTTGGGCACTATAAGCTTGGCCTAAAGAGAACATAAACAGAGAAGCTCAATTCAGGCATTTGTTAATGAGTCATTGTAAACCTCCCATTCCATTACTCATGCTAGTTTAGCAAGAGACATTTCTCAATTTTTAGGATTTAAAAGTAGAATGTGTGCTTTCAGCCACTTGGAAGCCTGTAAGTGCTTGCTTTAAACAAAAACAAATTTACAATTGTATCAACCAAATGTTTTCAAGACTCTCATAGCTTTCAGACTTTAAGTTAATTACTTTTTAAATTGCCGTCTCATTAACGCATAATTCCACTTCATCTTCAACGTGACAAATGAGTTTAATCTGGTAATTTAATCTGGTGCAACAGCTACACAGTGTTCTCAGTGAGTAACTTTCAGACAATGTCCTTGAAAAAAAATTATATCCTTTTGAAAGAGGGAAAAGTGTAAACAGTGGTTACCATAGTTTTATCCGTAACTCAGAAAGACTCGCTCTCTAAAACACAGTGACTCACGCTGGTACTTTTGACCAAAGCTTCACACACAAGAACATACTGATCTTGTTAAATGTTGCTTAAAGCACTCTTAAAGATATCGCCCACATTCATTCACCCAGGCTTTCTTTAACTTTTGTCAACATCACGATTTTAGATTTAAATGACTGTATGTTTAAAGCAAAGTATCTATTTTAGCTGCTGCAGTGTTTTACTTCTAGTGTATGGACAAAAACACAAAAGTCGGTTCGGGTACCAACATTCTCCAAAATATATAATTTTTGTGTGTTCCGAAGAAGGAAGTCATACATGCTTGAAATGACAAGAGGTAAATAGTGACAGAATTTTCATTTTTGGGTGAACTATCCCTTTAAGCAATGAAACCAACAATCAAATTCAGTTTAGCTAAGATACATACTGTAAAGTTACAATTATTTTGGAACAAAATTAGACAAAGCAAACAGAAATATGCAATATAATTATAATTAAATTATTATTAATATTAAAAACAACATTGTATGTTGTTAAGAGAAATATAATACAGCGCTAAACATTTACATTAGACAAAAAAATATAAAGATGTTTGTGTGTTTTGTTCTTGTACTTTCTGAGCTGTGAATCACTAGGTAAAATAGGCTCCTCCTGAAAAGCATCGACTCCCAGGGGTCAGTGTTTCCATGGAAACTCAACTCCAGCATTCAAGGGGGACTGAAAGGGAGTCGGAATGATGCATAGCAACCAAGCAACCACCCTCCCAACCCCCGCCTTACATGTTCTCAACCATTCACTTAAATCCACCATTTAGATACTATACCGCACAAACACATACATCATGCACGTTTGAAGGACGGAGCTGCTTTTGAAGAGATAAAGATCAGATTAATTTCATCCGTGTTACTTGAAATGTTCACTCATTAATGAGTCGACAATTAGCGATTGATCTCTTTGATCATTGCCAGATAAATCTGCTACACATGTGTTGTGGTTTGATAGTTAATTATTCTTTATAATGAAAAAGCCCCAGCCCTCCACTAGCATTTTGACAATTCTACATTCTGAATATTTGCACTGTCAAAATGACAGATAGAGAGAAGAAAACAGTGTAGACAAGAGGAGTGGGTAGATGTGTGTGTGTGTGTGCAGTGAAGGAGGATGTGTGTCTGTGGGGGTGCGTGTTTGCACGGGTGTATACGAACAAAGCGAAAGCGAGCAGAGAAAAGCAGAGCGAGAGGTTGGGGGTGCTGAACGGCTCAGCCTTACGTTTGATTCTTTTGTAAGCTGTTAGCTTCTTTTCTTTCTATCCCTCAAGGATGTAGCTTGCTGCCTACAAAGGTATCTTCACAAAAGCTGTTTAGCCTTGCTACTGTAGCTCCAACACTCATTCAGCTCAACTGTGTTAGCATAGAAATGAAAAACCACTGACAGGATATTTACTCTCACATTAACTTTTTACCTTGCTGGAATTAACAGAAGAATGTTTAAATGGAACATCCAACATCATATTGGATAACAGTACAGAAAAAAAGAAATTGAAACAGTAAAAATAGTCCACACCCTCATGTACGCAATCTCCTATTTGTATATTTTTATATAAATATAAAAATTAATTTAATATTTTAATTAAATATGCATGTACACACTGTAAAACTTTGCTGTAGTTTTTGCAGCAGGTTTGCCAGTAACTTACTGAAGATTTAATTACTACTTAATATACTTTCCAATTAGTACTGTTTTCAATTACTTTAATCAAAATTAAAACACTTTGACTTTTGAGATTTAAAATGAGCAAGAAGCACTGGCATTAGCACAGCAACACTGCAAAAAATGACATTCTTCCTAAGCTTTTTTTCTCTTGTTTACTGTAAAAATATTTAAAACTTCTTAAATTATATTTACATAAGAAAAGTGACCCAAGATATTTAGTCTTGTTTTATGACAGAAAAGTATATAAACTAGGTAAGTTTATGCTTAAAACTAAATTGTACATTAAATCTACAGTAGGTTATTGGCAAACCTGCTGCGAAATTACAGCAAAGTTTTACAGTGCAATATAAATATTATATAAATAAAATACATAAAATAAAATATAAATTAACCATACAAATATAATAAATACAATCAAATAAGTATAACAAAATAAACTGTAATAATGATTAATGGTTATTTTTATGCAAAATTCTCGACGTTCTCTCCGCATCATCCATATGACGCCACATGTTTTTTACAACATAGTGAATGTTGCAACAATTTTAAACAAACATAATAATTGTCCCAGCGTGCATGATTATTTGCGTAGTGGTTTAACATTGTCTTAAACATGATCAATGTTGTTTTACATTTACTACTTACTAAATACTCACACTGTGAAATTGATGATAGATTCTTAACGAAAACACTAATTATTTCCAATATATTATAATTATACATTACATTATATTTATTTGTAAAATATTTCTTAATATAAAACTACTATTAGCATCAGCTTATTTTTCTTCGCTCTTGTTCTTTATGACACTTTAATCTTTGACGATCGCATTTGGCAGGAGAAGTGCTGATAAAACTGAGACTCTTGGGTCAAAATCGAACTACGTCGACATACTTTATATGCAGACTCATTTCACTGAATGCATCCAAGTGCTGAGCTAGAGGAGGTGGATGTCTCTACCCTCCATCTATAAGAGTGAAAGTAAGAGCGAGGATGAGGCAGTGAAATAAGTGTGCAAAAGACAGACAGCGTGAGACGTCTGCTGCTGCGCCACCAGTTATCTGGGACTCGAAGTCTTCGATGAATTGTCGGGAGGATGCTGCAGGGGGTTGTGGGTAATGGGCAATGAAAGACTGGTCAGCCATGAAGGACATGTGTGCTGTATGTACTCTCTATGTAGACTGTATAGCTTCCTTTTATTAAGCTAAAAAAAAAACTAAAATAATGAGCATCTTGCACAAATGAATCAAAGCATATAGTCTCTATTTGTGTGGGTTTTGCTGAACGGGCAGATGGGACCCCCTGAGTCTTCATAGCAGCAAATCTGTCTGCACTCAGACGGAACACAGAATATAGTTCAATTTTTTTCACAGATTTTAATGTATGCAAAACGGAGGGAAAAATCAAGGTCTCTATTCCAACCAGTGGCAAAGGTCTTGAACAATGACCCCTGGCGGATCCCATAAGGCCTGGGCACAGAGCAACTGTTGCACCCCTCCCCGCCCCTGTCCCCGAAACAGTGCCTGACTCTACAGCCGTAGCTGTTTGCACTTTGAAGTCTTAAGCGCTTGCCTTTGGGTTAATCGCCTGTCTCCTGATCCCGGGCTTAGTCGCACATCTCTACACAGCATCTGCCTGTGCCCGTGTGCTCTTGCTGCTGGCACCAACAAAGTAAAAAGCTCCACACGAGTTAAAAATAACAGCCAGTCCTCCTCCTCCTCATCACCTTGGTCTTATGACTGTCGTGAGAGGTTGCTGTTTGCTTGCAAGGGCCTATGTGAGAGGTCGCAGCTGAGGAAGTCTCAATTCTTACCCTGTGTAATTCTTTCTGGCAGACTCAAACGCAGGAAGCAGGAACGCCATTCGGCCTGCTGCTGATTTTCATCGCTGTCTTTTATTTTGAGCGCTGGAGCAAGATGCAACAGGTGAGGGACTACTTAGTTTACACTGCTTACACATATCAAACTTACTTTTTTCACCCAGTCACGTGATGATGCACAACCAAACAGAAAAAATTTGACTTAATGCATCTACTGAAACAAAATGTGAATTTAGCTACAAATGGTGCGAACAAAAATTGTTCCAAAAAAATCAATTATTAAATGCATTTAGGACAGTAAGAATTATAACATTTTCTCTCTTTGTAAACAACAGTCCTAACCCTCAGCTCTCTAGAATGCATTAAATAACCCTAAGCACAATCACAAGTGGTGACGCACCCAAAAATAGTCTGTCCTGTAATGACCGAGCTCATGGCATTTCCAAAATAGGGTCTTCCTAATAGCCAGACCACCTTACGGTGTATGTGTGTATGTGCCACGTCATCATAATGAGACATAAACATCCTGTAATTGGAATCTCATAACAAACTCATATATAATTTAGTGGTATAAATAAATATCCAAAATCATCCATCTGGATGAAATATTCTCACATTAGAAAGTCTATCTGTCATTTGATTATAACTAAAAACGTGAATATGTATCACATCTACTGTATATCTGCTAAGAAAATACTGTATATGAAGAAAATCCCATTAGGATTTCAACCCCCGCACAGTCAGGCAGCAAAATTAAATATGTTTTCAAACATTTCTTTTTATACTGTATATATATTTTATCAAACTAAATCAACGCTGTACATCAACAGCCCAAAAAGTCGACGCAATAAACAGACAGCCCTAAAAATATCCATCTTCACGTACGATCTAAACAACCCAAGCCTTGAACTGCTAGCCTTGACATCACGAATCTCTTCAGAACCCAAACACAGAGCAACACTAAATGCATATTTAATAAAGACCTGATTTATTATTGATTTATATGCCATTTTAGACAGCTCAAGTCCTGCATCCATCAAAGAATGTTACAACTCGTATCCCCAGGGGTTTGGCTCGGGATTAGAGATGTGCGAGCTTTGGATAGAGTACATCCCCCTCACACATACACAAAATGAGATCACAAGAGTCCAATATCCATGGGACAACTTGCTTTAAGGATCGACACAGACTGTGAGACTTGATATAGACATGTCAATTCTTCTGAAATGCCCAGTATAATCCCTGATAATAATGCTCAACATTCTGATTTATTAATATCCTCTTGTATCATCCATTGGATATTTCATGGCTTGATGTTTCATAAAGTGAAAATGATATTAACAGAGAACGCTGATAGTCACAAAGGTGTGCAGAAAAAGACAAACACAATTTTTCTGTCCACAAATATGTCATATGACTGTATAAACACAACAACCAACAAAATTGTCACTGTACAAATACTAAAGACACACACAACACAAACTGCATCTGTCCTTTCTCCCGAAAGAGATTAAAGCTTGGCATTAAAACATGTACTTCCTTGTCCAACAACCAATGTGGTGTAAGCCTCGTCACCATTGGCTCCTCTGGAAATGAGATCGATACTCCGTAGAGAGACAGTGACCTTTTTCTGGCCGGCTGATGGATTTGAAGGTTAAAAAAGGCATAAAATATTTTAGCCAATCGCCATCCCTCCTGGGAGCGGTGAGGGGAGGGCAGGGGGCTATTGAGGGAGTTTTTTCCCAATTTCAGACGTTATAGCAATTTTCCTGATGTCGCTTTTAATTTAGAAGACGAGCAGGGAACACACAGCAGTGTTTCGCTTGGCTGTTTTTGTGTGCGTGTGTGTAGTGCTCCAGTGAGAACTTTTATTAGATTCACGATGCAGGATAATTAAATAGGCTGGGTTTGGTGGTGTCGTGAAGGGAAAGGTTGGTTTGAAACAGCGCAGCCACTTAAGGCAATCTCACTCATCAATATAATAGAAGTGATGCTGTGGGTTATTACAGGAAAGACCAGCGATGCATAGAGAAAATCATGCTGTTCTCTTTGATGCTGAAGAATAGAGATTAGAGGGAAATTGTTCCACTTTTTAAAGTCATAAGCAAGGCATGGGGAGCCGTTTATCATGTTGCAGTTATTAATCTACACTTATAAAAAAGATGCTACACAATGCCATAGAACCATTTTTGGATCAACGAATCCATACCTTTAACCATCTAAACAAAAAGGTTCTTTAGACTATAAAAAGTAAAAAAGGAATAACCTTTATGTTCTCAATGGCATCACTGTAAAGAACCTTTTGTGGCACCTTTTTTAAAGAGTGTAAATAATCATAAACGTTTAAGTGAAAGTTCACCCAAAAATGAAAATTCTGTCATCATTTACTTATGCTCTTGTCATTTCAAATCTGTACGAATTTTGGAGAATGTTGATAACTGGCACCCATTCACTTACATTGGTTTTGTGTCCGTACAATAAAAGTCAATGGGTGCCGGCACGGTTACCAACTTTCTTCAAAATATCTTCTTTGTGTTTAGCGGAAGAAAATCATACAGGTGTGAAATGACAAGAGGGTGAGTAAATGATTACAGAATTTTTATTTTGGGGTGAACTACCCCTTTATCAGTGGTTTAATATTTTCCTATAGAAGGTTTAACCAGCAACAGCATAAACAAACGTTATGTGGCCCAAACTTAACTTCCGGTAGGAATCGATCACTATTGAGTAGTTTTAATTTCATTTCATACAATCAAATATTAATATGAATATAAATTAAATATAAAATAAATTGTTATATTATAACTAAACACAGACCGGAAGTTAACGTCGGGCCAGGAGCGTGCGTCCAATGAAACCATCTATAAATAACACAAAGTAACTTAATTGAATTAATTGTAATTTTGAATGAAAGCTGTCTTGAATCTTTATTCCCAGTGCAACATGCCACACTATAGATTTTCAGTTAAATAAATTACATTACAATTGTTATTCAATGAAGTGCTTTGTTTGCTCACATACAACTGCATCCCCTCAGTGACAAAAACGCAAACAGACAGTGTATTCCTGTGCATGCCTATAGACAAAATAAGAGACTCCTGCCTTTCTGTGTGGATGGGGAAAAAACAGGATATGGGAATGCAGGCAGTGCTGCGCAGAGGAAAAGATCAGAGGAAACTCGTGCTGACTAAAGGAAGCCACGGCAGGCTGGCACTTAAAAATTCAGGTACGGTTAAACACTGTCTGAAACAATGAGCCATACAGATGATCAGCTTTCCTGTGTTGTGTTGTGGGTGGGCGTGGAGGAGCAGATCTTGGATTAAGTTAGGCGTTAGCCATGCTCCCGCTCTGAGTTACAGGCTCAGCGGTTGTTATACCCGAGATCGGCAGCTGCTGCGTAATATTACTCAAAATTACTCTCTGCCTGTTCCCTGATGTGTACTGCAATGAGATACATGGCACAACAGCTGCACATGTGGTGAAATCTATAAGGCGAAATCATACGACCACACCATGTTGGATTGTAATGAATATATGTTTCGATTTTGCATTATTAATTGTATATCACTATAAAAAAAAACATATTTTTCCTCCACTCCAAGTCTTTCCGCATCACCGTACACAATATTGATCGCCAAACTGCAGCAGAATGCAGAAAGCACTCGCGGTGGTGTTGTTCCAGCAGGGACAATAGTGTAGACTGAAGTGAGATGTGTTGCGGCACTAATAAGCTCCATAATTACATGCATAGATAATTAGGTCGGCGACTCCGCAGGGGTGAACGTCTTGGACTTATGTTCCAGGAATTCAGGTTACGGCCCTGTCTTCACAGAGACTGCTCAATAAGCACACAGAGGACATTTTCTTAATGGACAAGCTTAACTAAAAATGAAAGCACCTGAATAGGCAGCATGTTGTACATTATTCATGAATACAGCCTGCTCTCTCTTTGTCCTCAGGGCGGTTTAATTAAGTATAGAATAAACAAAGGAAAAGAATCACTGCTGTGGATGACAACAATGCAGGGGCCTGGCAGATCAATGGACCATAACAATGGAGTGACCGGTGGCGATAATCTCTTAAATAGATAGCCGGTACGCAATCAATGGCTTGTCTAATTGAAACGCACTCAGAATCAGAGAGTTTGTTTGCTGTTAACGTAAATGCCATATCAACTGTGACCTGTTCGACTGAGTTAACTGTGTTTATTAAAAAGGATGATACCATTAAAGTATCTCTGCCAACAGTTTAATTCGTCTCGTGACTTTAGTCCTAAGTATTTGTGATGGGGCTGGGCTTCGACTTTAAAGGGATAGTTCACCCAGAAATGAAAATTCTGTCATTTACTCACCCTATTGTCATTTCAAACCTGTGTGACTTTTTTCTGCAGAACACAAAAGAAGATATTTTGAAGAATGTTAGTACCCGAACATCGGTGGGACCCATTGACTACCATTGGTTTTGTGTCCATACAATAAAACTGGATAGGGTCTCTCAATGTTTGTTACCAACAATCTTCAAGATATCTTCTATGTTCTGCAGAAGAAAGAAAGTCGTACAGGTTTGAAACGACAAGAGGGGTAGTAAATGATGACAGAATGTTCCTTTGTGGGTAAACTATCCCTTTAAGGAAACAAATACTGCTAAAATGTATAGTGTGAATGCATTGAATGTCACTTCACAGTGATAAAAGCATCTCCCAAATGTACTACATGAGTATTAGATCAAAATGAGGCAGTACTGATACCAAACTTCACCCTCAAAGTAAACAAGTCAGATATGAACAGAAAGGTTTCACATTCTCTTTCATGTATTCCAATACAAGGATGGAGAGGGAACAGGAAAGGGATGAAACAGGAAATAAGGCTTGGCAGGGGAAGTGAGGCCTCACCTGTTTGACACGGTCGGGGTTGACGGTGGTCTGTGGTTGAAGTATGCTGACCGGCTCTGTTTTTTGAGCGCTCTGCGGCATCTCCCGTACTTTCTCCGCGATGAAGTCATGGACGCTGTTGAGTGCCTCTACGGTGCCCTGAATCAAGCAAACACGCTCTGTTGTTCCTAAAGGAGTGAAACGGAGAGAATCTCAGTTAACACCTGTTTTATAATGTAGTCTGAAGCACACTGCAAAACACAGAATTGCACAGAAAAGCTAGAGGACGGCACATTTTGGAGTATGGAGTAAATTTTCTGTGTTATGCAATAAAAGAGGTTTCCGAAAAAATACTCCCACTGAAAAAGACCACACTGTAAAGAAGTAAATATGTGCCGTTGATACCTTAAAGCAACCCTTAAAATTTACTTTTGTTAGTAACCTAGTAAAGTCAGGTTGATTTATTCATAATTCTTACATTCATTGACTTAAAGGGATAGATCATGCAAAAATAAAAATTCTGTCATCATTTACTTACTCTCTTATCATTTCAAACCTGTATGATTTTTCTGGTTGGTACCCATTTACCTCTATTGTACAGTATGAACACAAAACCAATGCAAGTCAATGGGTACCGCTGTTTTTTGGTTCCCAACATTCTTAAAAATATCATCTTTTGTGTTCTGCAGATGAAACTCAGTCATACAGGTTTGAAATGACAAGAGTGTGTGTAAATGATGATGTTCATTTTTGGGTTGGGTGAACTATGCCTTTAATGTAAAATCAGTTATATTAGATGCAACTGTTTTTAAGCTTCCAGACAACAATAACACAAGCCTGGAGGATAAAAGCATAACAGCAGCTTGTCTTGTTTTCTAAAAGCATACACAAACCTTCAGTAACCCAAGAGTGTTTTACCACTTCTAGCGTAAGCGCTGCAGGTTGTACAAGTTCTCACGACTGATGGTGTCTAGAACTAAACAAGGTAATGGAATGCTTTCGTCTTGCATACAAGCAACATAAAATATCATCAGCTGACACCAGTAGGAATCTCTCATAACAGAGGGCTTATTTTCTCTTTTTACTCAACTGAGTCAAACAAGACTACAGAGCATTGTCTGTATGACAGCACATACAAAGCTTATAACTATCGTATGCGCTAACAAAGAGTGAATCCATCAATCATTTGGCAATCAATCACATTATACCAAAGGCTACAGACATTGTGTTGGAAGACAAACAACCGGCATTAGAGCATCTGGCCATGTAAATACCATGATCTACATGCGGACTGAAGGTATGGGAGCAGCTGCAATAACAGTCGCCTGGCAATGCTACTATTTTCGTCAGTCTATTCACAGAAAGTCTTTCATTAGACGCCGAGAAGGCTCCACTTTCAATTAATTCTGATACAATATTGGCGATTGGCTACAATTACGCCGTCTCTCCTACAGTATATAAAAAGGTTTCAGCCACACACACAATTGCCATTGTTTCAATACGGGCTCAAAAGGAATTAAATGACTGCCGGGCTCTGATTGGTTACTAATCCTTCTATGCTATAACATCTCGCATGAAAGGAGGCTTCTGGGACATGTGTCCTACAGAAACCACAAAAAAATCACATCACACCACAGTGTGGCAGTCAAACGTGGCCATTCACATTCTGGAGTAAAAACAAAATCCGCTTGAACTAGATGGGGGCGAAAAAACACTAAACTGATCCGAAGCCAGGATCTCTAGGCTCCCGAGAGGGTGGGAAGCGAATCGGGCCTTATCGCTACGGCGCAGTAGTGCTTTCCGGTTTCCTCTAACCTTCTATTGTTTACAAGCATGAAAATAATTGGCTTCGGCCCCAGACAGCTATATGAAGGTCTGTTAATACGGTCAGATCGAAGAATCTCAGAATCATGGATGGTCTCTTTCAAAAAAAAAAGAAAAAAGATGAGCTCCCCACAGCTGGCGGCCCAACAGTAATCTGTGACGGACCAATCAGACGGTAGATTAGAGCAGAGATCACCATTGATTTGTTAGAGAGATGGGGTTTATAGAAACACCGGTCATACAAATGGCAAAGATGATGTATGCTGCAACAAAACTGAAACTTAACTTAATTATACCTAAATAACTGTAACTTTTAAAACAATAACCATTAACTCAACAATGGTATTTAGTATGTGAACAGACAGAGTTGATATGTTGAGTGCCTGTTGAAAGGGGTCCTGTAGAGGCTGTGATCTCTGTTGTGAGATAGTCAGCAGGAGATGGGGAGGGGGACAAAAAGAGGTCACTCAGGGTCTTCTTTCTTCCTCTGTGCAACATTCTGACACATGTTTAAGTTTCTGTCCATAGGGGAGAATCTCATTGAGAGTGATGGGAAGTTTTCTTTACCACCCTCCAAACACATACGTAACCCCCCCCCCACACACACATGCACACATACATACATCAACATTTAGAAAGAAAGGGAAAACCCCGCTCTTCGGCTGACTGTCTCCTCGTGAAGTGAGCGATATTATATATATATATCACAATATTTATACTATAATAATAATAATAGCCTTTTGTACTGTTTCTTAAAAAATTCAAGGGAAAGTTCACCCCAAAATGAAAAACCTGTATGACTTTCTTCTGCAGAAGGCGAAGATATTTTTAAAAACATTGGTAACCAAACAACACTGGCCCCCATTGACTTCCATTGTATGATTGGACACAAAAACACGGAGACGTTTTTCTAAATGTTTTTGGGATAAACTGTCCCTTTAAGAACGTCATATTTAAACATTATGAATCTACTTATCTATACTTTTGAATGTATCCTTTATGCTAAACAACTAAAGCTATTAGGCAGTGTGGAGGTGTTTTATATAGTTGGCTGGGGAATGCCGCCTTGGCTCTGTTCACTGTTGTACTAAATAGTTTTTGTACAGTTATAAAGTAGATGAGTCATACATTCCTTAATCTTGTTGCTATATGAAGCCCCACTTTGGTGATTTAGCTATTACGAACACATTGTTATTGTTATCACTGGGGAACTGTATTTTATCTTTACACGTTATTTTGAATTATTGTTCCGTGCCAACGCTAGTGTACAAAATAAGCATGCATGACACACAAACGTGTTTCCTAAACCAGATGCTCAGGGCTTGTACTGTGGGGGGAAACTGCTGAGTCATGTAGATCACAAATGATGATCACAAGTCCCACGAGACCAAAGCGTAGCGATGGATTGATGCATTGATTGACAGGACTCTTAACCTATAGAAATGATCACAGCAAACTCAATAACCAATTAAACAGCTGCACGCCCCATAACAAAAGAAACCAATGTGTCATGATGGGATACATGGAGAATCTCTTAAAAAACGAAACATGCTTCCCCAAAAAATGTACTCTACATTGTATCCAATCTGACCAGTTTGTTAGTTTCCTGCTGCCTCTATCCCCTATCTAATAGCCCCCAAATTCTCTAAAATGTACAGACCCTGCCCGTACACGAGGTTACAGATGTTTCCTGGCTTTAGTGTTGAGAGAAAGAGAAAAAAGGACGAGAGACCTAAACAGAGAAAGAGAGAGAGAGAGAGGGGAAGAATGAGTTGGGGGTGGAATAAAAAAACAGCCATCTCCCTTCCACGGTGACTCGTATTTTCCTGTCCACCCATCAAAGGACTTTTGATTGCCGTCTCCACATAGATGAGTCCCACAGGAGCGCACGGGTCATTCTTTCGACATGGCGATGAAGTGTGGACTGGGGGACAGGGAAATGAAAGCAGGGGACACCTGGGTCCTATTGGAGTCCGTGCGCTTCATTATGTTGTGTATACATGAACGTTTGGGAGGGGGCCAGTTTAGGCGCATGACATAAGACATCACCACAGCAACTGACGGACACTGAAAATATTATGGGGCAGCTGCCGATGATGTCATGTGTTTTTTATTTTAAAACAGAAAGGCAACGGAGGGGTGTTGCGTGTGCTTATGTAATGACGAACAGTGAAGTGGAAGGGGGACGATAGGGAAAGAAATTTGGACACCGTTTCTACTGAAGTCCGAAACTGTATTTTATAGTCTTGTACAGTGATTCCCAACCAAGTGTTATCTGGGGGACACCCTCAGTATTTATTTTTTTAAGTGACTGATAATAATAATGATAATGCTAAATGACATGATATACAGAAAACGATTCCGAAAACGTTGAGAAACAGTGATCTAGTGTGGATGAATATTCAAATTCCAAACCTGAAGTAACCCATGTAAGCAGCCACTATAGGGCAGATGCCATATAAAGCATTTGAGTAATTTCACTTTTTTAAAGAGGGTAACAATCTCAGCTTTGCTCTCACAGTACAAGCTTTTGAAAACCGCAGTGTAAAGGAATAGAAGATCTCCAAAGAATAACAAAAGGATCTGGAAGAAAGAGTGAATTCCTCTTCAGTGATGTCATTCCTATTGAGAAGTGCTGGGTTTGACCACCCCTTTTCCTCAGTTCGACCTCAGCCGCCCTCATCCCCCCACATCTATCGTGACACTGCCATGGTTACGGGGCCCATGCCGTGCAAACAGCTGAAGGGATGCCTGGACTGGGAAGCCGTCCTCATCTTTTCCCTCATGTTCTCTCTCACCCTCTCAAGACCTTCCTGTGCACCCCTCGAAGACCTCACAGAGGGACAAAAAGAGAGCGAGAGACACAAACAGGCAGTGAGAGTGAACGAGAGAGAGAGTGAGAAAAGAGATTCTTTATTCTGTATATCCAACCCACCGAGAAGGGGGTTTGACATTACTCAGAGAGAAACCAAACTCTTCAGAAAGATGAAGAATAAGAGGTAAGAGGGGCTTTTAACTTGCCTGCCAGGTGCATAACACTGTTTCAAAGGCTCTTGGGAGCTGTGTTTGCAGAAACACTTTCTCTGGTTTGGCTTAAAGGGGTAGTTCACAAAAATGTAAAGTTTTATCATAATTTACTCTCCATTGCAGCTGTCTAAATACATGTGACATTCTTCCAAATAAATCAAAAGAAGTTCAGCAAAATGTCTGAAAACTGCAAAATAATTAATTAATGTGTTTTGCATAAATTTTCTATGTTTGCATTTTACAGCATTACACATCGATCTTAAACTAAAGATAGGGTCTTTGGGCTTGTGACTGACTTTGATGAGGAAATGACTCATGAGGCAGCCGAGACCAACTCAACGGGTGTGCTGTGCAGATTTCAGAAGAGGGAACTGCATTTGCGAATCTCAAGAGACAGAAGAAAGAAACAGGACCTCGGCGCCAAAACGGGACATTTCAAAGACACTTTCAAAGTTTGTAATACTAAATTCACATTTCTTAAACCTAAGCTCTCCAGATCACTACCAGCCATTCTGTTATTTACACTCGTAAATCTGCAACATGCAATACTGTTAGTCAAGCGAGAATGTGGTGATATTCCTGGAGAATTCTCTTCAAGTGAATTCAAATCCACAGACAGAAACCACAACACGGTAGCCTAACCAGCACATCACATAACACTTGGCGTTTGCATTACGATGACTGAGTTATGTCTTTGAATAAAGATTTACCTTTTGATATTTTTATTGGAAGTCTTACAGTCTGTGATTTATGACTGCTGTCGTTTAAATATACCAGTCGCCTTTGCCTTGCAGAGGAACGGAGAGAAGGTGTAAAATCCATACATGCTTTAGCGTTTGCTCCTTGTTAGAGTCGGCCATGCTTTACAGCCAATGAATTTACTGCTGAAATGATTTCGAGTGTTGCACAGACTACAACTGCAGTCTGAGCTTTTAGACACTTCAACCTGTCATACAGAATGCACCCCAACACAATGCCTGCCCCACGTGTCTACATATACTGCAGTACCCTCATGTTCAGAATTGTGTACACCAACTCACAACCTCACTTGCACCTTCTCAATTCCTCATGTATTAATTCTCTTTAAAACATGCTTGCATTATGCTACAAGGGCAGAACCTCTATGGCACACACACTTGTGTACCGCCTCATAGTGTGTTTGCAATCTCCAAAGGGCTTGTGTGGTAACCGGAGCTGGTGTGAATTCCAGGCTCGCACAAATTATTCTAACAGTGAATGATGGTCATCTACATTAGGCTATGGAGAATTGGGGGAATAACCTATTGGCCATGCGTCTATTGGTGACACGGTGTGTAGTTCAGACAACCCAATTAAGATCCTTCTCCACCTCACACTTTCCTTTGTATTCCTTTTTATAGTATAAATAATGCAACAGAAAGATGCAGAGAGGAGAAAGTTGAAAGAGAAGTTGTGTTAAGATTTCTCCGTCCTCAGCATTTTCAGTCTGCCTCTTAACAAGGGTGAAACTTTAAGGCCGCTTGGTAGATGTCTGTGAACCCGGGGGAAACTATTAGCTTAGCTTGAGAGACCTTATTGAGATGTTTTATTTCATCAAAGTTTTTTCTAGATGGGATATTTTTGCATAATGTTTTGCATATTTCTATTTAAAAACATTTTCTGTTCTAAAATGTTTTCTGTAAAGCTGCTTTGCAACAATGCACACCGGGAAAATAACTATAGCTTAATAAATTGAATATAAGGTACAGAATTGTTGAGCCCCTGCAAAGCGTAATGACTTTAATAGCATAACGCATAATAGCATAACAAACCAAAACTACGACCTTAAGAATTTTCTCCAATCTAAATACTTTTCCCGTTCACATACTCCCTGTCCTCAACTCGTTGAGAGCATCTCCCTAAGGAGGTATTGGGTTCCACACAAGTGCTCGGACCCCAACACACCTGTCTTTGCTTGCCTGCTGTCCGTCAAAGATGTCTAAACACTACCCGTCTGAAAGATAGGGAGATTGTGTCAGCTGGCACAGCTGCCCCGAACAACCTACAGGACCATCCAAACCTGCTCCCGCTTTCCCCAACGCCCCATCATTTCCAGGCACTGCTAAAATTGCTACGAGTCGTCTCCAGCCCAGGCCTCCTCCTCTTCCTCCTCTGGCCGGTGAGTCATCTGCTCTGAGCTGGCTGAGGCGTCCAGGCCTAGGGATCCAGGGCCAGCTCTTTGCTCTGGTTCTTTATCACAATCTTCCAGATTCTCGTAACCCCGAGCCAAGTTTCAATCTTCAGCCCACTCCTTATCGCTTCTTTCACTTCCCCCCCACTTTTCGGGGACCACCGGAAAGTTTCTTTTTTGGGCACGGCACATTTTTATTGCTCGTCCCATGTGGCTGCTGTTGTTTTCGCTTTTCTAGTTTTCATAATGTGTATTAATCTGCTCAGAGTTTACTCGACAGATGACCTTATCCATGGAAACGAGAGAATGCCTGCCGTTTTACATCATGCACGCAATCTGTTCCCCATTTCGTACAGCTGGAATTTGAGTGAGGCAATGGGGTTGAGGAGCCAAGCAAGGCCGAAGAACTCAACCTGAAAATGAGACACCCCCAATGCCTTTTAAGGCTCTCAACACCAGAAGAACATACTGTCAGACTGTATGTGTGTGTGTGTGTGTGTGTGTGTGTGTGTGTGTGTGTGTGTGTGTGTGTGTGTGTTTGAAATGAACATACACTGTGTACAAATACCCACAAGGGAACCGATTTTGCGTGTGCACACAGATGTGCGAAGTCTGCAGACACAGGCATTTGTGTGTAATATACATCTGGCTGTTCTAGAACTGTGCTCATGCCATCTCACTCACCCTTTGGCTATTGTGACGGCAATTGTGAGGTACAGTATATAGACACAAAGTAGTGAGGTATATAGACACAATTAGGGTCCAACTCCAAGCCACTTTCGGCCGCTTAAAGTAAACATCTCATGTCTAAAAAGTCGCAATCAGCACCGTCTCTCATTCAACACCGTCAGCCAAAATGCATACGTAACCGTAGCTATTATCCAGGTCTGCTGAAGGAGTTACCAAACGGAATAAAAAAGAACAGAGAAGCATCTATGCGCTTCAGGGGTGTGGGTGTCTTCACAATCGACTTGGCTTTTGTCCTCCTTCCTAAAATTTGGCATTGGCCAGACAGAGTAAAGTACTAACATTTTACCACAAAGCAGCTTCTGAAACACTGCCCGTTCTGACTGCACCTGCCCTGCGTGGGTGAGGGAGATGAAACATTGGACCCGAAAGTTGAAAGCACTGATTGTGAAGTCTTCAGCGCACGTGTTGCCCACTTATCTCTCCATCCGCATCGGACTTTAGTATGAAGACTGAGGGGTTAGTAATGAAATTAAGGCAGGAATTAAATCAGGAGAAAGGTTTCATTCAGTTCAACACACATTTCCTTGCTCTTTTTTTTGGTGAAGCCCAAATTGCATAACAGCTAAATGTTTGGGGAACATTTGGACTTGCCGAAAGCTGAGAAGCAAATAGCAATTAGCAATCAGCAAAATAGCAATTATCAATGTCTTCTGTGTCTGCGGTCGAAGGTTTCATGTGACTGAGAAGGGAGACCATAATCCTTATTTCCAATCCAAAAATACCAAATGATCTAAAGAATTTAGTCCTAAAACTCCAATGTTCCACATTTTTAATCCTTACAAAAGATATTGCGGCAGTAGAATGGTACAGTTATGGAATCAAATGATAATAAAATGGTTATTTTATATATCACCGTACTAAATGATATATCATATTTACATACAATAATATCACACTGTTCAAGATTCGTATTAAGCAAATGTTTGTTTGCTACTAATGATATGACATGATTTATAATATACAGCTGTACAGTAAAACTGTATCTTCGGGAGCAACGTGTACCAAAGAAACAATTGGTGAAGGTCAACGGGCCACACCCCTCCCCCTGTACTCACTCAACATAATTCTAGAAGGCCATGGTCACATAACTGGCTCTGGAGGTCCCCTATCCTGACCTGAAAAGCAACTGTTCTGCCCGGCTCAACAGCACACAGCTCCACCATCACCAGAGTCCAATTCCAACGACAGATTATCAAACAAACATTATAATAATTCTGGATATATCTACTGGGAAAGTATCAAATAACCATCCCGCGTTTGAATATTCGTACATGCAAATTCCCAAATGTAAACCCACAGCCGATGCATAGACACATGCTACTCCTACGTGGCTAGAAGGGTCACAGATAATTAGCTGCGGACGATCTGTTGCAATTAATATCAGCCTACAGCCGGAGTGTTGAAGGGAACGTTTCGACAGCTGACGGCTTTGTAGACTAAAAGAGAAATGAATCACGAGAGTCTAGTGGGCTCAAGGTGGCGTACCGGCCAGCGTGCGAGAGGCAAAGGGGTTTCGGGGGTCATTCAGTGGGGATTATGGGAGGCAAATGGGAGGAGCTGGAGGCAGCTGTGGAACCCGGTGCCTTTAGAGGCTCTGTTGAAGCTCAGAGGGGGAGCTTTGTCCCCTCTGCAAGGAGGCTGGATCCTCTCCAAAAAGAAACCCACCGCCAACATTGAATACTCTTCTTTGTCATCTTTCACCACCTTCCGTCTTAGAGGAAAGGTGCCCCCCGTTCGACACAATGCAGCTCTCCATTGTCCAATCTTATGTAAGGGGCTTTTCTTATTTAAGCTCCAAATGTCTCAGTGCAAATGCTAAATTGGCCCAATACACAGGCATTAAATAATTTTGCACTTATAACCTCATTATGCAATGGGAGGGATCACCAAAGCAACCCCACAAGCCAGGTGTCATTACGGTGAGTTGTAAAGCATTGGTGTCCTGGGATTGTTTTGGCTTCATTGCTGCATAATTATTCAATATTTAAAACAATAAGATTTATATTTTTATATTCTTCTATTTTCATAATGATTTTCTATACGTTTTTATTTATTCATACATACATTTTTTAAATATAATATAATAATATAAAATTCCATTTAATAATATATTTAATATTACATTTCTTGCTAAATTATCTTCTTTTATCGAACTTTTTATTTTATAATAAATTTGATTATATTTTATGATAGTCTTTAAACACCTAAATTTACACACACACACACACACACACACACTCATATATGTACATATGAAGAGTTTGGTTCCAAAATGAGATAACTCCGTTTTTCAAATATTTTAAAAATCATGTTTTTTTATTATGTTATCATGTTTTTATTGTGTTTCATTGTGTTAGTATAATAGTATTTTTGTAGTTATTATGCCTTAAATAAAAACAAACCAACTGCAGTTTGATTGATATTAATTGGAATGCACAATAAAAAAAACTTGATTTTTAATTTTTTTTTTAAACGGAGTCATCTCATTTTGGAACCAAACTCTTCATGTATATATATATTTCTCTTTTTGCTACAGTTTTGCTTGCGCTCTGTTTTAACAAACAGAAAGAGAACCAGGACATCTGCTGATTTTTCCCCTCCGCGGGAACTTCAAAATGGAGGCATAGCTGCTGCTTTGTGATTGGCTGTTGCTCCTCTACGTGACCTGACTGCAAGAGTATACATCCTCACTGCGGCTAACTCTACCTCTCAGACCACGCATCTGTATCACCCTGAGCCTAGAGGCAGATGTCAACAACGAGGCGAGAGACATCTTTGTCGCCCATCTACCTGTCTGGTGGATCTGCGGCAACAGAGACCTCTATAATGATGGTGGAGGAGGGAAACCTCTTGCTTCTGGAGCCGTCACTTTAATTTCCATCTCTGGGGCAACCGAGTATAGAGGACTAACAAAGCATGCTTTGTCTCAAAGGGGGGAGTGAGAAACTGTAGGGAGGAAGGCGTGTCTTTGAGAAAAGGGGAGGGGGTGCATCACCCCAACCAGCTTTGCACCAAACCCCAGGAGAGATGCCACCTTTGTGGGACAGATCCTGCTCACCTTGCGACTACTGCGAAGTACAGAAATAGGACGCTGAAGTCGCACCACACACTACAGACAAGGTTAGCAAATCTAACACCATTTCACCCCCCAAATTAACAAAACAAACATGTGAGATTGATAGCAAATCTGTGCTGATACAAAATCGCTTTTTGAAATGAAACACATTATTCATTTAGCAGATGCTTAGCACAAGCTCCTACTGCCATAACTACGTAAACATCAGTACAAATGAATAAAATCTGTCAAACTCTGAATTGCTGAGCTTAGTCTGAACAGCGTGGAGGGGGTGGGGTTTATTGATGAGCTCATCATAAGATGTGCAGCAGATGACAGTGAGCGCAGTGAGAGATGAGAATAGCTGTCTCCCACTGACACATTCATCATCTCTACCCCACTGATAGACACAGACAAAAGCACAGAGACAGGCTCACTTATGTAACATATCAGCAATCTCTCTCTGCATCATGGACAACATCATTTGAAAAGCACTAGAATTCTAAATTTATAGCATTGGCACTAGAGATCAAGTCAAAAGTTGTTGCTGATGTTTAGAAAGCTGAGTGTATGAATCTTAATCTTATATACTGATGTTATAGGTATAGATACACTATAGGTCAAAAGTTTAGGGTCACTTGAGTGAAATGTTAGTGGGTAGACCAAAATATAATTGTGCCATCATAATTATAAAATAAAACAAAAAAAATGATATGGATAACTTTTGGACCGAATAATAAAGAGAAAGCATCCAATAAGAGCCCAGTAAAAATGGGAACTCAAAAATCTGGTTGAAATAAGGCTAAGATAAACTTGCTAAAATGCATGTTTTGGAATTTTTTATTCGCAAATTTACAATTATTTTAAAATACTAAAGAATGAGCAGGTGATCCACAACTGTGATTACTGTACATTTACAACTTATTGAGGCCAAAAAATCCATAATATCTTCACTTCAATAAAACCAGTTAAAGGGACAGTTCACTAAAAATGATTCTGTCATTATTAAAAGTATGTCTAGCCAGTATTATTTTGAGTTACCAGTAGAACCATTACTTGGCTAAACCCATTCAAAAAATTGTTTATTTCATAAAATGTATATACAATCAAACTGAACAAATTCCATAATCCAAATTCCATAATCCATTAATTATACAATAAAATATGAATATTAATTCATATGAATAAAAATTAAATAAAGTATACATAGTTATATTTTTAGCTACTAGCCAGACCGATGAACAAACACAGACCGGAAGTTAACTTCGGACCAGGCGCGTGCGTCTATATGACTCTTACTTCCGTGGAACACAAAAGATGAGATTTTAAGAAATGTCTCAGTGGTTCTGTGTCCATAGAAAGGAAGCCAATAGGGGGCCAATGTTGTTTGGTTAAAACATTCTTCAAAACATATTTTGTGTTCGGCAGAAGAAAGTCAGACTGAATTTGGATTTGCAAGGTGCACTCACTTTCACTGTTCACCATTTTCTTCCACTCTTGTTTTCGTCTTCTTCCACACCCACACACACCCACGCACACACACACACACAC